>NW_025536569.1:0-55467 GCF_020615455.1 Coregonus clupeaformis
CATCTACACGCAGGTGTCCAAGTACATCGACTGGATCCGGGGCAGTCATGGGGAAGTTTCTCCCCAAGGAGGGGGAGGAGGAAGACGAGGGGGCGGGTCAAATGCACTCAATGATGTGGGTTTGAGGGAGACAGAGGAGAGAGGGAGAACCAATCAATAAAGAGGCTTGAGGAATTATGGGCAAGAAACTTGTGTGTTTTGTTGTTTTTCATTGTTTTTCACAAAATGTCTCTGAGACCAAGTAACTTATGCTAAAAAAACAAACATGTTTTGTTTGAATGTCCATTCATCACATACCAACATGAAACTACATCACACACTATAAAGTTGAGTCAGGACTGCCATTAGGCAGACATTTCCCTACTGTTCCAGTTTTTTAAAAGTACAAACTGAATCGATCGCATCAGAAAAAACAGCAGGGTTCAAAGGTCACCAGTGACTTGAATCACTGCTGGTGTAAGTACCGAGCACACACGGATAGGTGGGTTCTCTGTTTGCTCTATTGTGTGTACAGACTAGAGTCCATCTGTGGGACGTTGTGTTTGTGAAGCCCTAATGTGATACAATGAGTTTTACTGAGTATTCAGAACGTTTCATCTCAATTTATCTTCATAACATATTAGGCATATTAGTAGCATATTTGGTAGCTATTACATTACATACAATTACTAATGAGGTACCATCTTTAAAATGTCCAGAGCTGGCACCAGCTACATTAACTACGTCAGGTGACAGGGAGGTCCACATAAATGACACTATCCTGGAGAAATTCACGACATAAGCACAACTTTGTTGGCGTATATAGAATGACTAAAAACGGACATTTCGGCTGGCAAGCGGGTGGGGGTTTACCTGGCAATGTTAACCTGGCAGCGTGGATGTGTGTGTCAGACAGAAAGGGAGTGAGAGCGCAAAGAGAGAGAGATAGACAGGGCTGCAGACAGGATCTTGGCACAGGCAGAGAGGCTTGTGGGCACTGTGTGGATGTGTATTATAATGGGCTCGTGGAGGCGATGGTGGGTTTCTGTCTCTCTCTCTTCTGAGCAGTGTCCTCCTGGTCCACAGCTATGGGAGAGGTAAGCCGCTGCACTGTGAAAGCTACAGGACCAACATTTAGTTAATCATACGTTCAGGCTGACAATGACTTCGCTAGCATGGTTTTCCAGTCTACCGCTATGGATAGCATGGTGTTGGGTATACAGCAGTGGAGGCTGCTGAGGGGAGAATGGCTCATAATAATGGCTGGAATGGAGCGTAATGGATGGAATGGAGTGAATGAAATGGTATCAAACCCATGAAAACCATGTTTTTGATACAATTCCATTGACTCCATTCCAGCCATTATTATGAGCCGTTGTCCCCTCACCAGCCTCCACTGGTATACAGGAAACAAACTGTTCTGTATTTAATTCAGTGGCATGAAACTCAGTGATGGGACCACTTAAAGTGAATCATCTTCACCATAATCCCATTGCTCTATGTATTATTTTCCACCATTTGCAATATTCTCCTCAACCTGGAAGTTAAAAAAATAATACTGAGTCACTTCTGGTTTGTCTCACTTTCAGTTGTTGTTGTTGTTCCCTATGTCTTCCTCCTCCTCCTTCTCCTTCCCCTCCTCTGCATGCTCCTCCTCTCCTCCTCTTCATCCACCTCCTCCTCCCCATCCACCTCCTCCTCCTCCCCCTCCTTCCCCTCCTCTCCTTCATCCACCTCCCCCTCCTCCTCCTACCCCGCCTCTTCCCCTCCTCCATCATGCTCCTCCTCTCCTCCTCTTCATCCACCTCCCCCTCTTCCTCCTACCCCCGCCTCCTTCCCCCTCCTCCTCATGCTCCTCCTCTCCTCCCACCTCCTCCTCCTTCTGCTCCTCCTCTCCTCCTCTTCATCCACCTCCTCCTCCTCCTACCCCTCCTCCTTTTCATCCACCTCCTCCTCCTCCTCCCCTTCATTCACCTCCTCCTCCTCCTCTTCATCCACCTCCACCTCCTCCTCCTACCCCTCCTCCTTCCCCTCCCCTCCCCTCCCCTCCTCTCCTCTTCATTCACCTCCTCCTCCTCTTCATCCACCTCCTCCTCCTCCCTCTTCATTCACCTCCTCCTCCTCTTCATCCACCTCCTCCTCCTCCTACCCTCCTCCTTCCCCTCTCCTCCTCTCCATCCTCCTCCCTTCCCTGACCCTCAGTGTTCAAACCCCCTGCGCACGCCAGCACGGTCTTCCTACGGTCGGGCGAGCGAACGCGTTCTTCTTGGAGGAGATGCTTCAGGGGAACCTGGAGAGGGAGTGTTATGAGGAGTCCTGCAACTACGAGGAGGCCAGGGAGTACTTTGAAGACACACCCAAAACTGTGAGCAATTTAGGCCTATAGGGTGCATCTCAATAGTCTAAAATGTATTCCTTTCCTTCAACTGCACTGATCTGACAACATAGGCTATCCCCTTATCCATAACTAATGCAGTAGTTTTCTGATTTAAACCCTGTGTCCGTTGTCTCTCTCTCTGTTATACCTCAATAGGACACTTTCTGGAATGTCTATGTCGGTAAGTCTCGTTCTTTTGAATCGCAGCAGAGGGGTGTTGGGTTTTCCCGAGTCCAGATATTGAATCCTTTCTCCCCCCTCTTCTTCTTCCTCCTCCTCCCCAGATGGGGACCAGTGCAAACCCAATCCCTGTCTCCATGGCGGCAGCTGCAAGGATGGCGTTGGAGGTTACACCTGTAGCTGCACAGAGCTGTACCATGGGAAGAACTGTGAAATAGGTCAACAGAACACCTACCTTAGAACTCTTTATGAGTGTGTGTGCGTGCATGCGTGTGTTCATAGTTGTGTGAGTAGGCTAAGAGATATGTTTGTGTGTCACAACAGATAAATCTCAGTGCCCCACCAAAGGGCCCTTTTCCTGTGACCACTTCTGCAGTCCCAAGTTTGAAGCATACCAGTGCTCCTGCACCACAGGGTACAAGATTCACAGTGATAAGAGGAGCTGCATACCTGCAGGTTAACGTCTACCTATTCTTTTGAATTAGACATCTGCAAAACTCCCGCTCTCACACACACTTTATATAGAGACGTCTCTGTTTCCTTAGTTAAGCACCCCTGTAGGAAGACTCCAGCCAACAAACCAAATAAACATAGCCTATCACGTCTGTCCACACAACCGCTGTCCGTGGCAAGTAAGTCCCTCCCCTACCAGCACAACGTAGAGCAAGGTGAGTTAAAGGGGAAGTTTGGGACCATGGATTACAGTTTCTCCTGGCCTATAGACTACTTTCAAGGTGAGGAACATTAAGTTGTGAAATATTGAACTTCCCCTTTTAACCTGTGGCTTTGTGATTGGCAGGTGGTGTTTGTGGATGAGGCTGGTGCGGAGCTGTGTAGCGGGGTGATCCTAGGGCCTCACGTAGTCCTGACATCAGCTAGCTGCCTGTACATGGGAAAGAAACTCCACAGCATGCAGACAGGTGAGTCCCACAGCGATCAAAACACTGAGGTTTGATATGGTTAGTGTATAAACCTCCAGCTCAGGCAGATTCAAATCTTTCTGAAAACTAACAGTTTCCTTCATCCCCTAAGGTGCCTCAAATAATAGTGTGAGGATCCCTCTATCGACCCAACTGTACATTCACAACCGCCACAAGAGGGGCAGTCTGGAGGGACGACCTGGCCTTGGTGAGACTAAATGAGCCCCTCCTTCGGCCCCTCTGTCTCCCACCTGTGCCTGCCCACTAAGGATTTCTGTGAGAATGTGTTGATGAGTCCAGGAAGGGAGGGGGTGGCCAGGGGTCCGGACAAACTCCGGGGGGAATCCCACGGCCACCCTGTTCTCTCCTACCTGCATGTGGAGGGCTGTCGAAACCAGGTGAACTTCTCCCAGCTGCTCAGTAACAAGATGTTCTGTATGGGTCGCCAGAAGGGCTTCTGTCGGACTGAGTTGACTAGGTTTAATGAGACAGACCTCAAACCAGGACTAACGAGGAACCGCAGCCTCTTGTCCGGGACCCCCGTTGTGACTGTGGAGAGGCATACAGCGTTCCTCACAGGCCTGCTCCTTTCACCACCCACATCACATGACTGTGGACAAACCCTGGTGTTCACAAAGCTGTCTCGCTACTTGCACTGGATCCAGCAGCACCTGGACATGACAGAGGTGAGGATGACACCACAAATTACCCAAGATCCACCTGGACCTTATGGGGTAACCCCAACCTAGGGTTAGCCTGATCCCTACCTGCACTGGACTTAAAGCCAACAGGGCTGCGTTCAAGATTGAAGTTGTTTCTGCAAGGTTAACAATGTAAATGAGTGTAGTTATATTGTAACGTGTACTATAATTATATACAATTATTAATCTCCCACACTTCCTTAATAAACAAAAATGTTGTACAAGGAGTACAAACAATCACTTTTATTCCAAAATCACAAAATATGACAAAATAAAATGCAACCTAAATAATAAGGAAATATATTTCTGGGAACATTTTCTGGGTGAAGGGGATTCTGGGATACGTAGATTAGGGAAGATGATGACAGCAGGGGGAATGGATTGGCCTTGCTGATGACCAGTTTCTGGTGCTGGTGAGAGATGTAGCCCTTGATGTGACCCTAGAAGAGGAACAAGAAGAGAGGTAATCTGCTGCTTCATGTCTTACGACTTTCTGAAATATCAGGTGTAGTGCTTAGTATGGTCAGAGAAAAAGGTCAGTGTGTGTGTGTGTGTTAGTGGTGGTATCTCACCTCACAGATTAGGTTGGCCAGGATACACTGCACCTCGTCAATGTCCACCTCTTCCACCTGCATCATTTTTAGAGCTACCAGGAAGGCATCTAGGGGTAACTGGTGAGTCTTCAGCAGCTGGTACCTTACACAAACATGTTAACAAAGAGTCAATATCGCTCTTAGGTTAACACACATGAAGTTCATAACACAAACATGTTAACAAAGAGTCAAAATCGCTCTTAGGTTAACACACATGAAGTTCATACCACAAATATGTTAACAAAGAGTCAAAATCGCTCTTAGGTTAACACACACACACCAATTCCTACTCCACCAATGCAGATTCACACTATAGGGCTGAACCTGAATCGTACTGTGCTGGCTCAGATCATTTATTTTCACACTGACCTTTCAGTGCGGTTCCAGCAACTATGATGGATGTGTAACCAGGCCAGCCCAGTACAGCTGGACTTGGCTCAGTAGTGTGAAAATTGTACAAGACTCACACTTTCTTGAAGAGGTTCCGGTAGGTGATGATCTTGAGCTTCTCGAGGATGAGGAAGATGCCACAGCGGATGAAGAAGGTCTCGTGCTTGGCCAAGGCCTCGTTCAGCAGCAGCAGGTTGCCCTCACTGTTACACAGACAGACAGACAGAGAGACAGACAGACAGAGAGAGAGATGAATGATAGAAAGAGAGAGGAGGAAGTAGAGAGGGAGATGGCGAGGAGCGGGAGGGTGGTGACTCACCTCACAGCTTTCGTGACGTCGGCAAACTGCATGAGGTCATACTTCCTGAGCAGCTGGTGATTAGGCATGTGACCCTGAAACAACATGAGCAACACCAGTCTCAGTCTCTGATTTACAATCAAGCTTTTTTGAATTTGATTTGGATTGAGACGTGTGTGGCTAGATGAGCACATGTTAAGGCTCTCTAAGTAAAGCTCTGTCTCACCAGCAACATCTTGACAGGCAGTAGGTAGATGAGGATCATGCGTTTGTTCCTCTGGCTGGAGCGGTGGCAGTGCTGGAAGGAGAAGGACAGGTACTCCTCGGCTGGTTTGTAGTCGCTGTCGAACATGGCCTTACGGCCTACGTAGTATTTGTAGGTGACTCTCTGGGCCATACTGTAATCATCCTTCAGGTTGGAGCTGTCGATGGCCCGGATCAGTGGCTTACACAGGTGTAGCTTGTTGATCTGGACACACAGAGCCATTTAGACACACAGAGATGTACACACATACACACACACGAAGTAGGCCCTATTCACACTACTGCCTTACCTTGAAGTATATCTTGAAGAGCTGATTGATGAGAAACAACATCCCCCACTTCTTGGAGTCGTCAATACCAGCCCGACTGTAAACGATAACAGTCAAGACATAATGGGTAAGGGGCTATGGTTGCTACAGTAAAGGCTGTAAGATATATAGTTTAATATGCTGTCAATAGTGTCCAATGCTGTAAGATATATAGTTTAATATGCTGTCAATGGTGTCCAATGCTGTGAGATATATAGTTTAATATGCTGTCAATAGTGTCCAATGCTGTAAGACATATAGTTTAATATGCTGTCAATAGTGTCCAATGCTATATGATATATAGTTTAATATGCTGTCAATAGTGTCCAATGCTGTGAGATATATAGTTTAATATGCTGTCAATAGTGTCCAATGCTGTAAGATATATAGTTTAATATGCTGTCAATAGTGTCCAATGCTATAAGATGTATAGTTTAATATGCTGTCAATAGTGTCCAATGCTGTGAGATATATAGTTTAATATGCTGTCAATAGTGTCCAATGCTGTGAGATATATAGTTTAATATGCTGTCAATAGTGTCCAATGCTGTGAGATATATAGTTTAATATGCTGTCAATAGTGTCCAATGCTATAAGATATATAGTTTAATATGCTGTCAATAGTGTCCAATGCTATAAGATATATAGTTTAATATGGTGTCAATAGTGTCCAATGCTGTGAGATATATAGTTTAATATGCTGTCAATAGTGTCCAATGCTGTGAGATATATAGTTGAATATGCTGTCAATAGTGTCCAATGCTGTAAGATATATAGTTTAATATGCTGTCAATAGTGTCCAATGCTGTGAGATATATAGTTTAATATGCTGTCAATAGTGTCCAATGCTGTGAGATATAT
Source organism: Coregonus clupeaformis (assembly GCF_020615455.1). NCBI lineage: Eukaryota > Metazoa > Chordata > Actinopteri > Salmoniformes > Salmonidae > Coregonus > Coregonus clupeaformis. Next base: position 6,872 of record NW_025536569.1, read on the forward strand.
AGTTTAATATGCTGTCAATAGTGTCCAATGCTGTGAGATATATAGTTTAATATGCTGTCAATAGTGTCCAATGCTGTAAGATATATAGTTTAACATGCTGTCAATGGTGTCCAATGCTGTGAGATATATAGTTTAATATGCTGTCAATAGTGTCCAATGCTGTGAGATATATAGTTTAATATGCTGTCAATAGTGTCCAATGCTATAAGATATATAGTTTAATATGCTGTCAATGGTGTCCAATGCCGTAAGATATATAGTTTAATATGCTGTCAATAGTGTTCAATGCCGTAAGATATATAGTTTAATATGCTGTCAATAGTGTCCAATGCTGTGAGATATATAGTTTAATATGCTGTCAATAGTGTCCAATGCTGTGAGATATATAGTTTAATATGCTGTCAATAGTGTCCAATGCTGTGAGATATATAGTTTAATATGCTGTCAATAGTGTCCAATGCTGTGAGATATATAGTTTAATATGCTGTCAATAGTGTCCAATGCTATAAGATATATAGTTTAATATGCTGTCAATAGTGTCCAATGCTGTAAGATATATAGTTTAATATGCTGTCAATGGTGTCCAATGCTGTGAGATATATAGTTTAATATGCTGTCAATAGTGTTCAATGCTGTGAGATATATAGTTTAATATGCTGTCAATAGTGTTCAATGCTGTGAGATATATAGTTTAATATGCTGTCAATAGTGTCCAATGCCGTAAGATATATAGTTTAATATGCTGTCAATGGTGTCCAATGCTATAAGATATATAGTTTAATATGCTGTCAATGGTGTCCAATACTGTGAGATATATAGTTTAATATGCTGTCAATAGTGTCCAATGCTGTGAGATATATAGTTTAATATGCTGTCAATGGTGTCCAATGCTGTGAGATATATAGTTTAATATGCTGTCAATAGTGTCCAATGCTGTAAGATATATAGTTTAATATGCTGTCAAGAGTGTCCAATGCTGTGAGATATATAGTTTAATATGCTGTCAATAGTGTCCAATGCCGTAAGATATATAGTTTAATATGCTGTCAATAGTGTTCAATGCCGTAAGATATATAGTTTAATATGCTGTCAATAGTGTCCAATGCTGTGAGATATATAGTTTAATATGCTGTCAATAGTGTTCAATGCTGTGAGATATATAGTTTAATATGCTGTCAATAGTGTCCAATGCTGTGAGATATATAGTTTAATATGCTGTCAATAGTGTCCAATGCTATAAGATATATAGTTTAATATGCTGTCAATAGTGTCCAATGCTGTGAGATATATAGTTTAATATGCTGTCAATAGTGACCAATGCTGTGAGATATATAGTTTAATATGCTGTCAATAGTGTTCAATGCTGTGAGATATATAGTTTAATATGCTGTCAATAGTGTCCAATGCTGTGAGATATATAGTTCAATATGCTGTCAATAGTGTCCAATGCTGTGAGATAAATAGTTTAATATGCTGTCAATAGTGTTCAATGCTGTGAGATATATAGTTTAATATGCTGTCAATAGTGTCCAATGCTGTGAGATATATAGTTTAATATGCTGTCAATAGTGTTCAATGCTGTGAGATATATAGTTTAATATGCTGTCAATAGTGTCCAATGCTGTGAGATATATAGTTTAATATGCTGTCAATAGTGTCCAATGCTGTGAGATATATAGTTTAATATGCTGTCAATAGTGTCCAATGCTGTGAGATATATAGTCTAATATGCTGTCAATAGTGTCCAATGCTGTGAGATATATAGTTTAATATGCTGTCAATAGTGTCCAATGCTGTGAGATATATAGTTTAATATGCTGTCAATAGTGTCCAATGCTGTGAGATATATAGTTTAATATGCTGTCAATAGTGTCCAATGCTGTGAGATATATAGTTTAATATGCTGTCAATAGTGTTCAATGCTGTGAGATATATAGTTTAATATGCTGTCAATAGTGTCCATGTCCTGTGAGACTCACTTGTCGCTGGCACACACTCTGAAACAGCCCATCAGTTGTTCAGCAGCTTTCTCCAGCATGTCTCCCAGCTTGCCTTTTCCCTTCCTCAGGAGCTGCTGCTCCGCCTGGACAATAACACTACAATCATCAAACCCCTCCTATAGTGTCACGATCGTCTAATGAGGGAGACCAAGGCGCAGCTGTCATGCGAGTGAACATATTCTATTTATTAAATGCTCACATGAACAAAACAATAAACAACGAATGCGTGACGTCTATGGTACAAACACGAACACACATGAATAAAATCCCACAACCCGAAAGAAAAAACAGACAGATTAAATATGGCTCCCAATCAGAGACAACCAGCCGACAGCTGACACTCGTTGCCTCTGATTGGGAGTCACACCGGCAAACATAGAAAATAGACAATCTAGAACACCCACCAACAAAACAGAAAACATAGAATGAACACACCCTGGCTCAACATAATGAGTCCCCGAGCCAGGGTGTGACAGTATCCCCTAAAGGCGCGGACTGCGCACCGCGCCTAAATACGAGCAAAAACAGGGGGAGGGCTGGGTGGTCATTCCTCCTCGGCGGCGGCTCCGGCTCGGGCTTGATCCCCACTTCTCTCCAACCCCCCAAAGTACCCCTGGTCCTGTCTAGCCCCGCTGGCCAGAGCCGGACTGACGACACGCGCCCCTGGCTTGCGCGTGGAACAGGAACGGACCGGACCGGGCTGACGATACACACCCCTGGCTTGGTGCGTGGAGCAGGAATGGACCGAATGGGCTGGTGACGCGCACCACAGACTTGGTGCGGAGAGCAGGAACGAGCCGGACAGGGCTGACGAAAACGCACCACAGACTTGGTGCGGGAGCAGGAACAGGCCGGGCCGGGCTGGCGACGCGCACCACAGGTTTGGTGCGGGGAGCAGGAACAGGCCGGGCCGGGCTGGCGACGCGCACCACAGACTTGGTGCGGAGAGCAGGAACGGGCCGGACCGGGCTGGCGACGCGCACCACAGGTTTGGTGCAGAGAGCAGGAACAGGCCGGGCCGGGCTGGCGACGCGCACCATAGGCTCGGGTGCGGGAAGCAGGAACATGCCGGGCCGGGCTGACGACACGCACCACAGGCTCGATGCGAGGAACAGGAACAGGCCGCACCGTACTGGAGACACACACCACTGGCCCTACGCAGGGATCAGGAACGGGCCGGACCGGACTGGTAACACACCCCAGTACCTCTCGCCGTGCCTCCACACTTTCCCTCTCCTCTGTGACCAGTGGCCCCCTTAACCTGGCGGCCTCCTCTTCACACCCGCTGGACCGTCTCCTCGCGGCCTCCTGCTGCCCCGTCGTCCACGTCGTGAGCCCCCCTAAAAAAATTCTGGGGGTCTCTCCTCCCCATGGGCCAGGCCTCCATCGTTCTCGCCCACCTCTCGCTCCTCTGTCTCCAACCCTCGTCACTCAGCTCCTCAATGGGCTTGACCCAGTCGAAGCTCTTGATCCATTGCTCCATAGACCAGCCTCTCTTCTCTTCACTTAGCGAGGCCCAGCCGAAACTCCTACTCCACTGATCCCAGGTCCTTCCTCTCTCCTCCTCATGCTGCTTGGTCTGGTACTGGTGGGATTTTCTGTCACGATCGTCTAATGAGGGAGACCAAGGCGCAGCGTTAGAGTGAACATATTCTATTTATTAAATGCTCACATGAACAAAACAATAAACAACGAATGCGTGACGCCTATGGTACAACACGAACACACACGAACAAAATCCCACAACCCGAAAGAAAAACAGACAGATTAAATATGGCTCCCAATCAGAGACAACCAGCCGACAGCTGACACTCGTTGCCTCTGATTGGGAGTCACACCGGCACACATAGAAAATAGACAACCTAGAACACCCACCAACGAAACAGAAAACATAGAATGAACACACCCTGGCTCAACATAATGAGTCCCCGAGCCAGGGTGTGACATATAGGACATGACTTATCCATCACTGGATCAGAAGCATTCTAGAGCACAACTGTTTATGTTCACTTACATTATTGGCAAATATCCGTAAGTCCAGCGTAACAGCGAACATCACTGGCAAGGCCCTAAACAGCACATATAGAGCAGTTATCCCACAGACGTGTATATGTAGAATAGAAAACATTAAGGCCAAATTGATATTTTTTGGCATGCTTATCCTTACCAGTTCTCCTCTTTGTGAGATTGGAAGGCCCTCAAGAATGACGTAGAAAGTCAAGGAGGAACCGCAGAGAAACCATGACAGAACAGTTTGGAAATGTACTAGTCTACATTTTTGTGTGTTATAAGAAAGGGATAGTCCATTGGCTAGCAGGCCAAAATGTACATATTTGTACGCTTTGGGGTGGCAAAATGAAATGATGATTTTCATTAAGGTCCATATCTTTGGGTTACATTTTGGTATGATAGCCACATATCGGAGGTAGCTAAATGTGGCTATCACTGCATTATATGTTATGACCCCTATGTGGTTAGTTGGGCCAACAGGATTGAGGGTATGAAATGTAATTTTGTATTATCAGGGAACAATCTCCTCAAACTAAGGCAATTTGATAAGTTATTAACTTCATGATACAACACATTAAGGGTTGAAACAATAAGAATGGTAATGACGTTTTTTGGGGGGCCCACCTTGGGGGTCAAAGGTCCTACATGTATGCATTTTGGGGTATATCAAGCCAGAATGGACAGTACTGGGATGTGATCTGTTATCACATGGTACCATAGATGATACCCTAGATTATAACTAAATTCACACAGAACAAGGAGACCAATTGGGGCAGTTGTTTAGCTATATAGAGTCATCATAGATTTGGTCTATAATCAGTCCCAGCAACCTATTTTCAAAATGGCAGCCATCAATTTCAATGGGGAGGAACTGCATTGATTTTGCATGGACATAACTGAATAAATAATTGCAATAATGTCTTAAAATGTGTGTTACAATGAGGACACCTCAAAATGATGGCCCAAGTATGTCAGTTATATGTATTTAGGTAAATATGACCAGAATAGTGGTAAAAATATGATAAAAAAGCTGCTTCGGAACGGGCTGAGTGTTGTGGCGTTTCAAATATATTACGTTAAAACACTTAGAAAATGTTGATATGAAATGCAATACGATTATGTAAATTCTGTTAAAATGAAGAAATGTGATGTGAAACCTTCCCTGTATATTGAACCCTAAAGGATATCCCATACAAATGTATTACGTCCAGCAAAGAGGTACTGGCAACCCTTTTTGGCAAAATGCCTTCATAATGAGTGTGTAGCACATAGGGATGTGTGAAACATAGTCCTCAGCCTGAAGTGTCCTCACAAGAGCCATCAAATAGCTAGCTTTTCAGGTGGGGCTGACTGGTAAGACGCTTTAGGAGGGCGGTCAGTGTGCTGGGCAGAGGTCCAAAGTTCACACCAGGTGTGGGCCGAATCGGGAGGATGTGGTACTCACTAAGCAAGCAGCGTGACGTCCTTTACAAGTGCACCACCAAACTTTACATAAAGCTTGTAAAATTCTAAACAATGATGCCTAGCTATTAGTGATTTAGCATAGTGTACACATTTACCCAAATGGCTGCCAATCAGCTCCAATTGGTTTTAATTGGATTGGTCTGTCATTGACAGGTGTAATATGCCTTATCATAATAACAAATATATTATAGTTATGCTGATAACACAACCAAATTAGGCAGGGTTGCAAAATGAATAATCTTTGTAAAATATTAGCAAAATTGTTCCAAAAATGTGCAAAAAACACTATTCATATAATTGGTTCTGGTTATCATTTGCATCCCTAATTTCTGTATTTTATTTTCAAACAATTAAAAATGGATTTATACAATTCCTAAAGGGTTCTTTCACTGGTTTGTAGTGATTATAATGATTTACAATATTATGCCATACTGTTAAATGTCAAATCTAAGTCTTGAATCCTGACATTCCAACATAACATTCTAACAAACTGCCTGATGATGAGGCTGGTTAAGTATTAAAGCCTTTATAGATGGTGTCTAGTTACACTATTTATGGTGAAAAATGATAATGTAGTATAAGGCCATCTGAAATATGTATTGGTTAATGGCTACTGAGGGTTGTTGAGGGCATCAGCAAACCAATTGCTTAAAGGCTGGATTTGTTCTAATCACCAATTACATCATTTCTATTAAAATTTTCAACTAGCAACTGAACTAATGGCTACAAAATGATTAGGTAACATATTTCATGAAATAACTTGTAAGGTTAGAGAGCATAATTTCAAAATCATGATGGTCAGTGACAGAAGAGATTATAATCACCTATGTTAATTTTTTGAGATAATTTGTGTTTACATAAATCTTCATGTTAACTTGCTGGAACAACTCAACAAATGGCAGATCACACCTTTAATTTTAGCATGCTGAGTATTGCTATACAACAGACTATTACAGGTGGCAACAATAAAACCAATATGCTACCAGATTTAGATCTCTTGGACATAGATCTCTTGGACTCCCAGTTTGACCAATTTCCCTAAAACAAATATGTAGATCTGCTATTTGTAACATTGTTGTTTCAATGATGAGCCAGTCTAGGTAAATTATTAGATCAAATGGCAAACATTAACCAAATCCCGTGGTTTTTAAGATGAGATCCACTCAATAGAATGTTCCATTATTGTTTCATATAGTCATTTTCAATGACCATGTGAACATTCCAACTTGTCTCAACATTCCTTTATCAGCCTGCGAACATTCTATTGCTTAAACTCCCATACAACAAGATATCTAAAGGTGTGGAAAACATAGAAAGCTACTTTTTGGGAGAGAGGCTATCATATATCAATTTGATCAGGGGCTTGTGGGGAACAATTTAATACTATCAAACCTTTGCCACCCCAAAGTGGATTTTTTTTTCCCGCTGGCCCATGGACTAGGACAGGCATTGAAGAAGCAAGCAATTCTATAAAGTTGGTTGAATCCTTTGTAGCCTAGCTACTTTCTCCTGTTGTGCATCAGTTGGTCTATTTACACTGGAGGTACTTTTGGACCCTCCAAACAAGCGATAGGCCATAGCTACATCATTCAATGATGCATATCATGAAATAACATACACTGTTTGTTCAGTTCTAATGAATGAGACTGAGACGTTCAGAGTTCCACTTAAAATGTGAACGATTATGATATTGCAAAGTATAGTGAAATGCATTATAACAGGTAAATATAGGGTTCAAACAGATAAACTGCATGGCCAAAAGTATTTGGACAGCTGCTCGTCGAACATCTCATTCAAAAACTATTGCCACAAAGTTGGAAGCACAGAATTGTCTAGAATGTCAATGTATGTTGTAGCGTTAAGATTTCCCTTCACTGGAACTAAGGGGCCTATTCCGAACCATGAAAAACAGCCCCATACCATTATTCCTCCTCCACCAAACTTTACAGTTGGCACCTAACTTTACAGGTGGCACTATGCATTGGGGCAGGTAGCGTTCTCCTGGCATCTGCCAAACCCAGATTCGTCCATCGGACTGCCAGATGGTGAAGCGTGATTCATCACTCCAGAGAACGCATTTCCACTGCTCCAGAGTTCAATGGCGGCAAGCTTTACATCACTCCAGCCGACGGTTGGCATTGTGCATGGTGATCTTAGGCTTTTGTCGTCTGCTCGCCCATTTCATGAAGCTCCCGACTAACAGTTATTGTGCTGATGTTGCTTCCAGAGTCCGTTTGGAACTCGGTAGCGAGTGTTGCAACCGAGGACAGAAAATGTTTAAGCGCTATGCGCTTCAGCACTCGGTGGTTATGTTCTGTGAGCTTGTGTGGCCTACCACCTCCCGGCTGAGCCGTTTTGCTCCTAGAAGTTTCCACTTCACAATAACAGCACTTACAGTTGACCAGGTCAGCTCTAGCAGAGCAGAAATCTGAAGAACTGACTTGTTGGAAAGGTGGCATCCTATGATGGTGCCACCTTATAAATCACTGAGCTCTCCAGAATGGGCCATTCTACTGCCAATGTTTTTGTCTATGGAGATTGCATGGCTGTGTGCTCGATTTTATACACCTGTCAGCAACTGGTGTGGCTGAAATAGCCGAATCCACTAATTTGAAGGTGCGTCCACATCCTTTTGGCCATGTAGTATAAGACATAGGCCTAATCCTCTGGTTCAGCTCCGGTCACCATCACCCAGCTGTGGCAACTGTTTCTAGAGCAGTGGTAGTGAGATGTTGGAGTGAATGGGAGTCATATGAGCAGGCAACGTTTAAAAGCTGACAATGTACCTCAAATCTCTTCAGTTTTGGGTGATTCATGTCCGACACGATGCTGCTGAAAACATTTTGCGGACTTTGGTCCATTTCAACTGTCATTTCTGCCGCTGGTAAGTTTGTTTCACAAACATATCTTTTGAATCTAGCATTACAGTTAGTTAAATTAGAAAGTCTTTTTTTTAAGATGAAGAGATGCCAAATTTCAGTTTTTATTCTTTTATGGCTTGTCAATTTAATGCTGAAGTCTTCTTGGAGAGGGGATGATGCGCACGTGGTGCTTGACAGATCCAGGCGCGCCAACAGCGGCTACTTCGAGGAGATGAAACAGGGCAACCTCGAGCGTGAGTGTGTCGAGGAAATTTGTGACTATGAAGAGGCTCGGGAAGTTTTCGAGGACGACGGCCGAACGGTGCAATTTTGTAGTAATTTCAGTTGGGAAAATATTTGCAATTACTCTGATTGAAGGACTATTTTAATTACACTTAATGAAATCTTTAGCAATACATAGGAACATGTGAGAATTCCAGAGATAACTCTTAAAACTGACAATGTATGGTTTGTTTCCACAGAAAAGTTTTTGGTTGACATACACTGGTAAGTCGGATTTTTGTATTGTGGACTGTACACAAATAGTTCCAACCAGCCTACAAGATATGATAGAGTATTGCTTTCAAATGGGCTTTCAGTCATTTTCATAAAATGCTAATGATATTGTTGTTTAAAATCCAATATGGTGCTACAATGTCTGTTATCACATTATTTGCACAAGATATGTCCAGCATGTCAAATAGCAAATGTCATAACCTTTACCCTATCGATCGCTCTAAGGTCGTGACCCCTGCCTGGTCAACCCATGCAAAAACAACGGAACTTGTGTTTACATAGACAACTCTTACACATGTCAGTGTCCTGAAGGCTATGAAGGAAAATACTGTCAGACAGGTAGGAAGAGAATTCCTAGCTGCCATTTTTATACCAATAGGTTACGCCAGTGTTTTTTAATCTAGGTCCTGGGGACCCAAAGGGGTGCACATTTTGTTTTTTTTTCTAGAGACTACACACCTGATTCCACTAATCAAATGTTAGATGATGAGTTGATTAGTGGAATCAGGTGTGCAGTGCTAGGGCGAAGACCAAAATGTGTACCCCTTTGGGTTCCCAGGACCAGGATAAAAAAACACTGGTTTTCACAATAGTTTTATACCAATAGATGATTGTAATTACACAGCAATAAGAGCACTGTAATGTGAAGTGTTGCCCACATTTGCTAGTGAGCTGATATTATACGTTGACCCCATTCTGCTTATCCTACTTGCCTTTCCCCTATCTCCCAACATAGTATTTGAGGCCACCCTGAAATGCCTCTACCTTAACGGGGAGTGCGAGCACTTCTGTGACGATTCTGGGCCAAGACGCAAGTGTTCCTGTGCTCCTGGTTACGCCCTGGGAGAGAATGGAACAAATTGTGTCGCCCCAAGGTACTAACTGTAACTGACCGTAGATGAGCCCAGATGTTTTTTTAAAGACTGGAAATCCCTGTTTCTTACAACAGACTGTAATATTTACAATACCAAAAGGAGCCAACATGTGTATGATGTTAATGTATGAATAGACTTAGAAACAGCAGCTCACATGTCTGTCTGTCCATTATCAGTTCAGTATCCGTGTGGTAAAATCCCAAGCTCGGACGCTCAGATGGGCCAGGCACAAGCCAGGATAGTCGGTGGGAACCACTGTCCGAAAGGAGCCTGTCCATGGCAGGTAACGCATCAACACCTGGCTGTGGAGCACAACGGCTCCATCCACCTCATTCACATTTGATTAGCCAATACTACCCTTCTAGTCATTTAGCAGACACTCTTATCCAGAGTGACTTAGAGTAGTGAGTGCATTGTTTGTGCTTGTCCCCCATGGAAATCGATCCCACAACCCTGGCGCCTTGCACTACCAACTGAGCCACACAGGGCATTATGATACAGTAACTTAACTACAGTCATTCCCATACAACCACTGTCCTTGAATGCAAGTCAAAGGGTGTAATATTAACTTGGTTAGTATCTATTACCACCTCATCCATAAGGCATTATATAATTCCACAGTATTATTTTGGTTTATGTGCAATGAGATGTGATGGATAAGAGTGGCCAATTTGTCTTTGTGATGGGACTGGTGGTTGCAGGTCCTGTTGAAGCATAAAGGCTCTAGTCTGTGTGGTGGGGTCATAGTTCATCCTGACTGGGTCATCACTGCTGCCCACTGTGTCCTGGACAACAAGGACCTAATGGTGGTCGCAGATAGGTTACGGTGTGGGTGTGGGTGTGGGTGTGTGCCTTTCATAGAGTTTGTAGAAACATATAGTGAGGACATTTTGCATTGTTTGTGTCCCTATGTCACATAAGAAAACATTGCCCTATTGAACAACACTGTTTCCAGGGGAACACAACATTGAGTTAGACGAGGGCACCGAGCAGAGTATCCCCGTTGCCAGAGCCATACCCTACAACCTGTACGACCCGGCAACAGGTGACAGTGACATCGCCCTGCTGCGTCTGGAGCGAGCCTGTAACTCTGGGCCCTAACGCTGTACCCGTCTGCCTGCCTCAGCAACACTTCGCCAAGAGTGAGCTTGCGGCCGTCCGCTTCCACACCCTCAGCGGCTGGGGAGGCACACAAACGGGGGCAACGATCCCCAACCCGGCACCAAGCCAGCCCCCTCCTCGCCCTTCCTCCGCAGGCTAGCCACACCCATCCTGCCCAACTCTGAGTGCACCCTCAAGAGCGGCTTCAACTTCACCCAGAACATGCTGTGTGCCGGCTACTTCGTGGGGAACCAGGAGGCCTGTAGGGGGGCACGATGGGAGCCCCTGGTCACTAACTATGGGGCCACCCACTTCCTGATGGGCGTGGTGGCCTGGGGGAAGGGCTGCCCCAAACAGGGTTACTATGGCGTCTACACTAACGTAGCCAACTACCTGGACTGGGCTGAGGAGGTGATGAATGCTCCTCCAGTCAGTGCCCCGGTGATGCCATTCCTGCTAGAGATGGCATTAGATGAGGTTCAGATTCAGCAGGCTACGGAGAAGTTAGTGCCACCACCTCCCATTGAATATGAGTAGCGAATATGGCTAACTCCCATTAGATTTGTCACCAGTCACCACACAACACCAAACGTCACTACAGTGATTCTAATGCTAGGTGTTGTCACATCACATCAATAAAGATTTTAATATTAGATGGAAGCTACAGTATATCATGCTACTGGTGTAGCATATCGTCCTGTTTCATCGCTTTGTAAACAGACATCTTTTCACTCTGCTATTCTTTTCATTTGACTCTTAATGTAAAGTGTAAGTTTCATGACTCGAAGTGGTGATTCAGATGACCTGATGCCATACAGAATGTTTGACCTGATGCCATACAGAATGTTTGACCTGATGCCATACAGAATGTTTGACCTGATGCCATACAGAATGTTTGACCTGATGCCATACGGTATGTTTGACCTGATGCCATACAGAATGTTTGACCTGATGCCATACAGAATGTTTGACCTGATGCCATACGGTATGTTTGACCTGATGCCATACGGTATGTTTGACCTGATGCCATACAGAATGTTTGACCTGATACCATACAGAATGTTTGACCTGATGCCATACAGAATGTTTGACCTGATGCCATATAGTATGTTTGACCTGATGCCATACAGTATGTTTGACCTGATGCCATACAGTATGTTTGACCTGATGCCATACAGTATATTTGACCTGATGCCATACAGTATGTTTGACCTGATGCCATACAGAATGTTTGACCTGATGCCATACAGAATGTTTGACATGATGCCATACAGTATGTTTGACCTGATGCCATACAGAATGTTTGACCTGATGCCATACAGTATGTTTGACCTGATGCCATACAGAATGTTTGACCTGATGCCATACAGTATATTTGACCTGATGCCATACAGTATGTTTGACCTGATGCCATACAGAATGTTTGACCTGATGCCATACAGAATGTTTGACATGATGCCATACAGTATGTTTGACCTGATGCCATACAGAATGTTTGACCTGATGCCATACAGTATGTTTGACCTGATGCCATACGGAATGTTTGCTTCCCAAGACGTACATTTACTTCCAAAGATTCCTCTCTGATATCTGAAGAATAAATATTACTTGCTGACAAACTAAATAATTGGCTCATTTGTGTTGCTTGTGTGTGTGAATGAATGAAAAGTCAAAATGTATCCATAGCCACACTTCAGCAATAGCTTACCTACATGGTTGTTTTTTCTCTGAAATGCATATTATCTGAATCAAACGCATTTCTTTAGATTTGCCATTTAAGGCTCTCACCACAACACAGCAGTGTTGACCATTGGAATAGATGTCACAGATCCTTTAGTGTCAATATTAGCTCAGTGATTTGGACCTCAGAACACTGATCACATGATCACTGGGGACTTTCTGCCCCTTCCTGAGAGCTGTTCTGATTGGCTCAAATAAGGGCTGTTTGTCATGCTGAAGAGTGCAGAGCAAAATGGTGGAGTAGACACGGCCTTGCGTCTCTGAGTGGCGAAGACTGGATTTGAAGTGAGTCCTCCCTTTCTCTTTCTCTCTCTCTCCCCTTCTCTCTCCACCCTTTCTCTCTCAAACATCCCTATTTTTTTACCCTCTCCATTGTCCTCCCCCTTTCTCTCCCTCTTCCCCCCCACACACACACATTCCCACCTCTCCCTCTCCCTTCAGCATGTTCTCTCCCTGTTTCTCAGGTCATTGCCCTCCCTCTCCGCCTGCTCTCTCCAGAGTTGTGCTCCACAGAGCAGCCAGGAGTAGAGAGGCGCCTCACCCAGAGATTCTGCCATGTTTTGGCTCTCCCAGACCTGTTTCTTTCTCCTGCTGCTGCACAGCGTGGCCTCCGAGGGTACGTTCAAACACCCCACCATATCAAACGGTTGACAAATGGTTATGTAGAGAGAAAGTGAGGGAAACTCTGGGGTTTAGTCAGTGTCAGTGATTGGGGTCAGTGTGAGTACGGGTGAGGGCAAGTGACTGGGATGTTATGGTGTCTGTATCTCTGCTTGCTTTGATGATTGTGATGACTGTGTGCAAGACAAGCATGTTAAGATGACAACAGCCTAATTGATGATCAAGGTGAGAAAGATGATGATGGTGATGATGATAATGATGATGGTGATGATGATAGTGATGATGATGATGATAGTGATGATGATAATGATGATAGTGATGGTGATGATGATGATGATGGTGATGATGATGGCAGTGGTGATGATGATAGTGATGATGATGATGATGGTGATTATGATAATGGTGATGATGATGGTGCTGATGATGATGATAATGGTGATGATGGTGATGATGATGTGATGGTGATGATGGTGATGATGATGGTGATGATGATGGTGATGATGATGATGATGATGATGATGATGATGATGATGATGATGATGATGATGATCACAACAACGTCCTGCTGCCACTGATGATGATTTTTCCCTGTGTCCCCAGTCTTCCTGAACAGTGACGATGCTAGCCAGATTCTGAACCAAGCGGCGGCGGGCCAACAGCCCATTTGAGGAGTTACGGCAGGGAGACATGGAGAGAGAGTGTATCGAGGAACCCTGTGACAGAGAGGAGGCTAGGGAGATCTTTGAGGATGACAAACTGACTGTAAATTCCCTTTCTCCATCTTGGTTTCTCTCTATCTATCTCTCTTTAAACCAGAAACACTTACATGTCTGTTCGCGTCACATTCACATAAATCACATTCCTGTTTAGTCACTCACTCACTTTGCACTCATTCACACCACCTTTACACGCTCATGATTCCAACCCAAATTCCTGTGTGTTTGGAATCATGACCTTTCTGGTTTGAATTTGTGACGGTTGTGTTTCTTTTTACCTCTTTTCCCTCAGACTGAATTCTGGAACAAATATTACGGTAAGGCCCAGGAGTCTGTTGAGGCTAAGGATTAGCGCAAGAGGCTGGGGTTGGGATCAGCATGGGGTTTGCTGATTAGCGCTGGGTTGGAGCCAGGTTGGGGTCAGATTGGGGTCAACCTAGTCAGTTCAGGAAGTGAAGGATCTCACGACCACACACCAAAATAATGGGCCATTTTCAATTCATGAATTGATTGTTTGCAGTGTGTTTGGTGTTGCTGTGCTGGTAGGTCCATGGCGAGAAATAAACTGTGTTTCATACAGTGAGGGAAAAAAGTATTTGATCCCCTGCTGATTTTGTACGTTTGCCCACTGACAAAGAAATGATCTGTCTATAATTTTAATGGTAGGTTTATTTGAACAATGAGAGACAGAATAACAAAACAAAAAAATCCAGAAAAACGCATGTCAAAAATGTTATAAATTTATTTGCATTTTAATGAGGGAAATAAGTATTTGACCCCTCTCTATCAGAAACATTTCTGGTTTCTAGGTAAGTTTATACAGGATCGAGCTGAGATTAGGAGCACACTCTAAAGGGAGTGCTCCTAATCTCAGCTTGTTACCTGTATAAAAGACACCTGTCCACAGAAGCAATCAATCAATCAGATTCCAAACTCCAAAACCCAAAAATGGCCAAGACCAAAGAGCTCTCCAAGGATGTCAGGGACAAGATTGTAGACCTACACAAGGCTGGAATGGGCTACAAGACCATCGCTAAGCAGCTTGGTGAGAAGGTGACAACAGTTGGTGCGATTATTTGCAAATGGAAGAAACACAAAAGAACTGTCAATCTCCCCTCGGCCTGGGACTCCATGCAAGATCTCACCCCGTGGAGTTGCAATGATCGTGAGAACGGTGAGGAATCAGCCCAGAACTACACGGGAGGATCTTGTCAATGATCTCAAGGCAGCTGGGACCATAGTCACCAAGAAAACAATTGGTAACACACTACGCCGTGAAGGACTGAAATCCTGCAGCGCCCAAGGTCCCCCTGCTCAAGAAAGCACATATACAGGCCCGTCTGAAGTTTGCCAATGAACATCTGAATGATTCAGAGGAGAACTGGGTGAAAGTGTTGTGGTCAGATGAGACCAAAATGGAGCTCTTTGGCATCAACTCAACTCGCCGTGTTTGGAGGAGGAGGAATGCTGCCTATGACCCCAAGAACACCATCCCCACCGTCAAACATGGAGGTGGGAAACATTATGCTTTGGGGGTGTTTTTCTGCTAAGGGGGACAGGACAACTTCACCGAATCAAAGGGACGATGGAGATGGGGCCATGTACCATCAAATCTTCGGTGAGAACCTCCTTCCTCAGCCAGGGCATTGAAAATGGGTCGGGATGGATATTCCAGCATGACAATGACCCAAAACACACAGCCAAGGCAACAAAGGAGTGGCTCAAGAAGAAGCACATTAAGGTCCTGGAGTGGCCTAGCCAGTCTCCAGACCTTAATCCCATAGAAAATCTGTGGAGGGAGCTGAAGGTTCAAGTTGCCAAACGTCAGCCTCAAAACCTTAATGACTTGGAGAAGATCTGCAAAGAGGAGTGGGACAAAATCCCTCCTGAGATGTGTGCAAACCTGGTGGCCAACTACAAGAAACGTCTGACCTCTGTGATTGCCAACAAGGGTTTTGCCACCAAGTACTAAGTCATGTTTTGCAGAGGGGTCAAATACTTATTTTGTATATATTGTCTCTCACTGTTCAAAATAAACCTACCATTAAAATTATAGACTGATCATGTCTTTGTCAGTTGGCAAACATACAAAATCAGCAGGGAATCAAATACTTTTCTCCCTCACTGTAGATGGAGATGCCTGTGAGTCTAAGCCATGTGTCCACAACGGGGTCTGCAAGGATGGGATTGGGACGTACACCTGCTTCTGTCGCTGGATTCAAGGGGTACAGCTGTGAGATTGGTACGTCTCTGTCTTCTTCTCCCTTTCCTCTTCAACTTTGATGAACAATCTCATTCCCGACTCCAACACAGACGCTAGAAATATCCCAACTCCAGGTCACTCCGTAGTCAGGAACAACACCTGGCCCTAATCATGACTCTAGTTTGTCTAATCTGTATCCTTGATGTGATGCTGTTCTGCAGACATTCCTGAGATGTGTGAGAATAACAATGGAGACTGTGATCACTTCTGCCACGTGAAGAAGGACAGTGTGCAATGCTCCTGTGCCGATGGCTACTATCTGGACACAGACGACAAGTCCTGCCTTTCCAACGGTGAGAGGAGGGAGAGATGGGAGAGAAAGAGAGAGAGAGAGAGACAGAACAAAAGACAGACAGACAGACAGACAGAATGACAGCGACAGAGACAGAGAGAGATAGACAGAGAGAGACAGAGAGAAACAGACAGACATAACGACAGAGAGACAGAGAGAGGGAGAGAGACAGACAGAACAACAGACAGACAGACAGAATGACAGAGAGAGACAGAGAGAAACAGACAGACATAACGACAGAGAGACAGAGAGAGGGAGAGAGACAGACAGAACAACAGAGAAACAGACAGACAGAATGACAGAGACAGAGACAGAGAGAGATAGAGACAGCGAGAGACAGAAACAGAGAGAAACAGACAGACATAACGACAGAGAGGGGAGAGAGAGGGAGAGAGACAGACAGAACAACAGAGAGAGGGACATATACATATGATCTATGGGGGTAGAGAAGCTGCAGCATCGTTGATCTCCATTAGTAGGTTGTAGGTTGGGCTTAGTTAGTACCAATAACATTGTTGTCCTTTTGTCATTGAAGAGACCTTTAAGTGTGGCTTCATGGTATCCAAGAACACCCGCACCATCTTCATCTACCAGCCTAACACCACTGCCACCAACACCACTGAAAAGACCAACATGATGGAGGACCCTATCAGGGAAACGGCCTTGAAGTAACCCAACAGAGTGAAATCCAATTTGTATATGAGGATGAAGTTATCGACATGGTGACGGAGAAGCCAATCTTTGCCGAGGCGAGAGGCGAAACCCGTATTTTCAATGGGAAGGAGTGTCCCCCAGGAGATTGTCCTGGCAGGTATAGGAGAGTAGATACACCTCTAGTGGGGTTCCTCTAAATAGCATTCAGGGTTGTTCGTTTCTGCAACTCTCTTTCTTTCTCTCCTCTCTCTCTCTCTTTCTCTTTCTTTCTTCTTCTTTCTTTCTTTCTTTCTTTCTTTCTTTCTTTCTTTCTTTCTTTCTTCTTTCTTTCTTTCTTCTTCTCTCCTCTCTGTCTATCTATCTCTATCTCTTTCTCTCTTTCTCTCGCCCTCTATCTTTCTCTCATATATATCTCTCTCTCTTTCATTCTTTCTCTCTATTCTCTCCTCTCTCTCTCAACAGGCTTTCCTGGTAAAACCACGAGGACAGGGGCTTTCTGTGGAGGAACAATCCTGAATAAGTACTTCATCTTAACTGCAGCACATTGCATGAACCAGACACGCTCCTTTACGTTGTCCTCGGTAGGTACCGTTAACCAAACACCTTTAACTGTGGTCTCTACATCTAGGAATGCATTCGGAAAGTATTCAGACCCCTTGACTTTTTCCTCATTTTGTTACGCTACAGCATTATTCTAAAATGGATTACGTCGTTTCCCCCTCATCAATCTACACACAATACCCCATAATGACAAAGCAGAAAACAGGTTTTTAGATTCCCCCCAAAAAAAAATAAAATTAAACAAAAATGAAATATCACATTTACATAAGTATTCAGACCATTTACTCAGTCCTTTGTTGAAGCACCTTTGGCAACGATTACAGCCTCGATTTTTCTTGGGTATGACGCTACAAGCTTGGCACGCCTGTATTTGGGGAGTTTCTCCCATTCTTCTCTGCAGATCCTCTCAAGCTCTGTCAGGTTGGATGGGGAGCGTCACTGCACAGCTATTTTCAGGTCACTCCAGAGATGTTAGATCAGGTTCAAGTCCGGCCTCTAGCTGGGCCACTCAAGGACATTCAGAGACTTGTCCCAAAGCCACTCCTGCATTGTCTTGGTGTGTGAGGGTCGTTGTCCTGTTAGAAGGTGAACCTTCACCCCAGTCTGAGGTCCTGAGTGCTCTGGAGCAGGTTTTCATCAAGGATCTCTCTGTAATTTGCTCCGTTCATCTTTCCCTCGATCCTGACTAGTCTCCCAGTCCCTGCTGCTGAAAAACATCCCCACAGCATGATGCTGCCACCACAATGCTTCACTGTACATTTACATTACATTTTAGTCATTTAGCAGACGCCTTATCCAGAGCACTTACAGGAGCAATTAGGGTTAAGTGTTTTGCTCAAGGGCACATTTACGCTTGTTTAGCAGACGCTCTTATCCAGAGCGACTTACAAATTGGTGCATTCACCCTATAGCCAGTGGGATAACCACTTTACAATTTTTTTTAAAAAATTATTATTATATATTATTATTATTATTATTTTTATTTATTTATTTATTTATTTTTGGGGGTAGAAGGATTACTTTATCCTATCCCAGGTATTCCTTAAAGAGGTGGGGTTTCAAATGTCTCCGGAAGGGAGGGATGGTAGGGATGGTGTAGGGATGGTGTAGGGATACTCACTGTAGGGATGGTGCCAGGTTTCCTCCAGACGTGACACTTGGCATTCAGGCCGAAGAGTTCAATCTTGGTTTCATCAAACCACAGAATCTTGTTTCTCATGGTTTAAGAGTCTTTAGGTGGCTTTTGGCAAACTCCAAGCAGGCTGTCATGTGTCTTTTACTGAGGAGTGGCTTCCATCTGGTCACTCTACCATAAAGGCCTGATTGGTGGAGTGCTGCAGAGATGGTTGTCCTTCTGGGAGTTTCTCCTATCTCCACAGAGGAACTCTGGAGCTCTGTCAGAGTGACCATCGGGTTCTTGGTCACCTCCTGACCAAAATCAAATCAAATCAAATCAAATCTTATTGGTCACATGCGCCGAATACAACAGGTGCAGACATTACAGTGAAATGCTTACTTACAGCCCTTAACCAACAGTGCATTTATTTTTTACAAAAAAAAGTAAAAAATAAAACAACAACAAAAAAAGTGTTGAGAGAAAAAAAGAGCAGAAGTAAAATAAAGTGACAGTAGGGAGGCAATATATACAGGGGGTACCGTTGCAGAGTCAATGTGCGGGGCACCGGCTAGTTGAGGTAGTTGAGGTAATATGTACATGTGGGTAGAGTTAAAGTGACTATGCATAAATAATTAACAAGGCCCTTCTCCCCCGATTGCTCAGTTTGGCTGGGCGTTCATAAAGGCAAAGGGTGTCTACTTTGAAGAATCTCAAATATAAAATATATTTTGATTTGTTGAACACTTTTTTGGTTACTACATGATTCCATATGTGTTATTTCATAGTTTTGATGTCTTCACTATTATTCTACAATGTAGAAAATAGTACAACTAAAGAAAACCCTGGAATGACTAGGTGTGTCTTTTGACAGTATGTAAATAAGGTATTTCTGTTTTTTATTTTTAATACATTTGCAAAAATGTCTAAAAACATTTGCAAAAATGTTTAAAAACATTTGCAAAAATGTCTAAAAACATTTGCAAAAATGTCTAAAAACTGGGTATTGTGTGTAGTTTGCTGAGTAAAGAATGTTATTTAATCAATTTTAGAATAAGGCTGTAACAAAACAAAATGTAGAAAAAGTGAAGGGGTCTGAATGCATTGTAAATTGCTGTGTACAGCATAGTTGTTTATGGGGTGAAATAAGAACAGTAAATAACCATACCACACACACATAGCCTAAGTTGTAGCAGCCTATAAGTTAATTGAATTCAACTGATTGAAATAAACCTCCCCAGGGTCGGTCTGCAGGAGAGTTTGAGACGAGGTGAAGGATGGAGCATACACAGGTGGAACAGGTGTATCCACAAGGCCTACATCCCAACCATACAAGACATCCTCAATGTGAAGGACCCTATCAAGTTCACGCGAGTTCATCCTCCCCGCCCGCCTGCCCGAACGCAACCTTTGCGTAAGAAGGCCCGTAGCATGATTATACATAATGCTCTGTGTAACATATCCAGTTTTATCAATGATGCATATAAACATACAGTATAAATTAATCTGTCTATGTTTCATATCTTAGTAAAGATGTTCCTGAACCTAAATCAAATCAAAATAAATCAAATCAAATCAAATTTTATTGGTCACATGCGCGAAAAAACAGGTGAGACATTACAGTGAAATGTTTACTTACAGCCCTTAACCAACAGTGCATTTATTTTAAACAAAAAAGTAAGAATAAAACAACAACAAAAAAGTGTTGAGAAAAAAAGAGCAGAAGTAAAATAAAGTGACAGTAGGGAGGATATATATACAGTAAAAATAAAGTGACAGTAGGGAGGCTATATATAAGGGGGGTACTGCAGCATAGTAATGTGAGGGGAGGAGTTGGAGGTAGTTGAGGTAATATGTACATGTGGGTAGAGTTAAAGTGACTATGCATAAATACTTAACAGAGTAGCAGCAGCGTAAAAAGGATGGGGTGGGGGGGGCAGTGCAAATAGTCGGGTAGCCATGATTAGCTGTTCAGGAGTCTTATGGCTTGGGGGTAGAAGCTGTTGAGAAGTCTTTTGACCTAGACTTGGCACTCCGGTACCGCTTTGGGCCGTGCGGTAGCAGAGAGAACAGTCTATGACTAGGGGTGGCTGGAGTCTTTGACAATTTTGAGGGCCTTCCTCTGACACCGCCTGGTATAGAGGTCCTGGATGGCAGGGAGCTTTGCCCCAGTGATGTACTGGGTCGTACGCACTACCCTCTGTAGTGCCTTGGGTCAGAGGCCAAGCAGTTGCCATACCAGGCGGTGATGCAACCAGTCAGGATGCCTCGATGGTGCAGCTGTAGAATTTTTTTGAGGATCTGAGGACCCATGCCAAATCTTTTTAGTCTCCTGAGGGGGAATAGGCTTGTCGTGCCCTCTTCACGACTGTCTTGGTGTGTTTGGACCATGATAGTTCGTTGGTGATGTGGACACCAAGGAACTTGAAGCTCTCAACCTGTTCCACTACAGCCCCGCCGATGAGAATGGGGGCGTGCTCAGTCCTCTTTTTTTTCCTGTAGTCCACAATCATCTCCTTTGTCTTGGTCACGTTGAGGGAGAGGTTGTTGTCCTGGCACCACACGGCCAGATCTCTGACCTCCTCCCCTATAGGCTGTCTCATCGTTGTCGGGTGATCAGGCTACCACTGTTGTGTCAGTCGGCAAACTTAATGAGGTGGGAGTCGTGCCTGGCCATGCAGTCATGGGTGAACAGAGAGTACAGGAGGGGGGACTGAGCACGCACCCCCTGAGGGGGCCCCCCGTGTTGAGGATCAGTGTGGCAGATGGTTGTTACCTACCCTACCACCGGGGGCGGCGTCAGGAAGTCCAGGATCCAGTTGCAGAGGGAGGTGTTTAGTCCCAGGATCCTTAGCTTAGTGATGAGCTTAGAGGGCACTATGGTGTTGAATGCTGAGCTGTAGTCAATGAATAGCATTCTCACGTAGGTGTTCCTCTTGTCCAGGTGGGAAAGGGCAGTGTGGAGGCGATAGAGATTGCATCATCTGTGGATCTGTTGGGGAGGTATGCAAATTGGAGTGGGTCTAGGGTTTCTGGGATTATGCTGTTGATGTGAGCCATGACCAGTCTTTTCAAAGCACTTCATGGCTACAGACGTCAGTGCTACGGGTCGGTAGTCATTTAGGCAGGTTATCTTAGAGTTCTTGGGCACGGGGACTATGGTGGTCTGCTTGAAACATGTTGGTATTACAGACTCA
Organism: Coregonus clupeaformis; assembly: GCF_020615455.1. Taxonomy (NCBI): domain Eukaryota; kingdom Metazoa; phylum Chordata; class Actinopteri; order Salmoniformes; family Salmonidae; genus Coregonus; species Coregonus clupeaformis. The sequence goes on from NW_025536569.1 coordinate 28,857, forward strand.
GTCAGGGACATGTTGAAAATGTCAGTGAAGACACTTGCCAGTTGGTCAGCACATGCTCGGAGTACACGTCCTGGTAATCCGTCTGGCCCTGCGGCCTTGTGAATGTTGACCTGCTTAAAAGTCTTACTCACATCGGCTACGGAGAGCGTGATCACATAGTCGTCCGGAACAGCTGGTGCTCTCTGCATGCTTCAGTGTTGCTTGCCTCGAAGCGAGCATAGAAGTGGTTTAGCCTCGCCTGGTAGGCTTGTGTCACTGGGCAGCTCGCGGCTGTGCTTCCCTTTGTAGTCTGTAATAGTTTTCAAGCCCTGCCACATCCGAACGAGCTCAGAGCCAGTGTAGTATGATTCAATCTTAGACCTGTATTGACTCTTTGCCTGTTTGATGGTTCGTGGAGGTCATAGCGGGATTTCTTATAAGCGTCCGGGTTAGAGTCCCGTTCCTTGAAAGCGGCAGCTCTACCCTTTAGCTCAGTGCGGATGTTTCCTGTAATCCATGGCTTCTGGTTGGGGTATGTACGCACGGTCACTGTGGGGACGACATCATCGATGCACTTATTGATGAAGCCAGTGACTGATGTGGTGTACTCCTCAATGCTGTCTGAAGAATCCCCGAACATGTTCCAGTCTGTGCTAGCAAAACAGTCCTGTAGCTTAGCATCTGGCGTCATCTGACCACTTTTTTATTAGCCGAATCACTGGTGCTTCCTGCTTCAGTTTTTGCTTATAAGCAGGAATCAGGAGGATAGAGTTATGGTCAGATTTGCCAAATGGAGGGCGAGGGAGAGCTTTGTATGCGTCTTGTGTGTGGAGTAAAGGTGGTCTAGAGTTTTTTCCCTCTGGTTGCACATTTAACATGCTGGTAGAAATGAGGTAGAATGGATTTAAGTTTCCCTGCATTAAAGTCCCCGGCTACTAGGAGCGCTGCATCTGGATGAGCGTTTCTGTTGATTAATGGCCCCGTACAACTCATTCAGTGCAATCTTAATGCCAGCATTGGTTTGTGGTGGTAAATAGACAGCATGAAAAAATATAGATGAAAACTCTCTTGGTAAATAGTGTGGTCTACAGCTTATCATAAGATACTCTACCTCAGGCGAGCAAAACCTCGAGACTTCCTTAGTATTTGATTTTGTGCACCAGCTGTTGTTTACAAATATACACAGACCGCCACCCTTTGTCTTACCAGAGTCTGCAGTTCTGTCCTGTCGATGTAGCGTATAGCCCGCTAGCTGAATGTTGTCATTGTTGTCGTTCAGCCACGACTGCGTGAAACATAAGATATTACAGTTTTTAATGTCCCGTGGTAGGATAACCGTAATCTTAAATCGTCAATTTTATTCGCGCGGACTAAAGGCACCCGGATCTGCGTCCACGATATCCCGTCTCTTCCTCACGCGAATGACGGGGATCTGGGCCTTGTCGGGAGTCTGTAGAATATCCTCGCGAACGCCTGTGAAGAAAAAGTCTTCGCCCAACGCGAGGTGAGAATCGCGTCCTGATATCCAGAAGCTCTCTTTGGTTATAAGAGACGATGGCAGAAACATTATGTACAAAATAAATTACAAATAACGAGGAAAAACACACATAGTAGTACAATTGGTTAGAGGGCTGTGGGGAACGGCAGCCATCTTCTTCCGGGCTGTCTGATATAATGGTGTCCTGTCTACTTATCAATACAAGGTGTTGATGAAACAGTCATAGGCCTGGTGAGTGGGTTCGGTCGTGGTGGGGAGGCCAAACAGCCGTCCACCATCCTACTGCGTCTGACCGTGCCCTACGCATTCCGGGCCACCTGCCTTCAGTCCAGCCAGCACAAGATCTCCAACCGCATGTTCTGCGCCGGCTACGATAAGGAGAAGAAGGATGCGTGCCAGGGGACAGCGGCGGACCCCATGTCACTCGCTAGGGGACACCTGGTTCGTCACGGGCGTGGTGAGCTGGGGCGAAGGGTGCGCCCGCGAGGGGCAAGTACGGCATCTACACGCAGGTGTCCAAGTACATCGACTGGATCCGGGCAGTCATGGGGAAGTTTCTCCCCAAGGAGGGGGGGGGGAGGAAGACGAGGGGGGCGGGTCAAATGCACTCAATGATGTGGGTTTGAGGGAGACAGAGGAGAGAGGAGAACCAATCAATAAAGAGGCTTGAGGAATTATGGGCAAGAAACTTGTGTGTTTTGTTGTTTTTTCATTGTTTTTCACAAAATGTCTCTGAGACCAAGTAACTTATGCTAAAAAAACAAACATGTTTTGTTTGAATGTCCATTCATCACATACCAACATGAAACTACATCACACACTATAAAGTTGAGTCAGGACTGCCATTAGGCAGACATTTCCCTACTGTTCCAGTTTTTTAAAAGTACAACTGAATCGATCGCATCAGAAAAACAGAAGGGTTCAAAGGTCACCAGTGACTTGAATCACTGCTGGTGTAAGTACCGAGCACACACGGATAGGTGGGTTCTCTGTTTGCTCTATTGTGTGTACAGACTAGAGTCCATCTGTGGGACTTTGTGTTTGTGAAGCCCTAATGTGACACAATGAGTTTTACTGAGTATTCAGAACGTTTCATCTCAATTTATCTTCATAACATATTAGCATATTAGTAGCATATTTGGTAGCTATTACATTACATACAATTACTAATGAGGTACCATCTTTAAAATGTCTAGAGCTGGCACCAGCTACATTAACTACGTCAGGTGACAGGGAGGTCCACATAAATGACACTATCCTGGAGAAATTCACGACATAAGCACAACTTTGTTGGCGTATACAGCAATGACTAAAAACAGACATTTCGGCTGGCAAGCGGGTGGGGGTTTACCTGGCAATGTTAACCTGGCAGTGTGGATGTGTGTCAGGCAGAAGGGAGTGAGAGAGAGCGCAAGAGAGAGAGAGATAGACAGGGCTGCAGACAGGATCTTGGCACAGGCAGAGAGGCTTGTGGGCACTGTGTGGATGTGTATTATAATGGGCTCGTGGAGGCGATGGTGGTTTCTGTCTCTCTCTCTTCTGAGCAGTGTCCTCCTGGTCCACAGCTATGGGAGAGGTAAGCCGCTGCACTGTGAAAGCTACAGGACCAACATTTAGTTAATCATACGTTCAGGCTGACAATGACTTTGCTAGCATGGTTTTCCAGTCTACCGCTATGGTTAGCATGGTGTTGGGTATACAGCAGAGGAGGCTGCTGAGGGGAGAATGGCTCATAATAATGGCTGGAATGGAGCGTAATGGATGGAATGGAGTGATGAAATGGTATCAAACCCATGAAAACCATGTTTTTGATACAATTCCATTGACTCCATTCCAGCCATTATTATGAGCCGTTGTCCCCTCAGCAGCCTCCACTGGTATACAGGAAACAAACTGTTCTGTATTTAATTCAGTGGCATGAACTCAGTGATGGGACCACTTAAAGTGAATCATCTTCACCATAATCCCATTGCTCTATGAATTATTTTCCACCATTTGCAATATTCTCCTCAACCCTGGAAGTTAAAAAAAAAATACTGAGTCACTTCTGGTTTGTCTCACTTTCAGTTGTTGTTGTTGTTCCCTATGTCTTCCTCCTCCTCCTTCTCCTTCCCCTCCTCTGCATGCTCCTCCTCTCCTCCTCTTCATCCACCTCCTCCTCTCCATCCACCTCCTCCTCCTCCCCCTCCTTCCCCTCATCTCCTCTCCTTCATCCACCTCCCCCTCCTCCTCCTACCCCGCCTCCTTCCCCTCCTCCATCATGCTCCTCCCTCTCCTCCTCTTCACCCACCTCCCCCTCTTCCTCCTACCCGCCTCCTTCCCCTCCTCCTCATGCTCCCTCCTCTCCTCCCACTTCCCCTCCTCCTTCTGCTCCTCCTCTCCTCCTCTTCATCCACCTCCTCCTCCTCCTACCCCTCCTCCTTTTCATCCACCTCCTCCTCCTCCTCCTCCTCCCCTTCATTCACCTCCTCCTCCTCCTCCTCTTCATCCACCTCCCTCCCCTCCTCCTCCTACCACCCTCCTCCTTCCCCTCCCTCCCTCCCTCTCCTCTTCATTCACCTCCTCCTCCTCTTCATCCACCTCCTCCTCCTCCTCTTCATTCACCTCCTCCTCCTCTTCATCCACCTCCTCCTCCTCCTACCCCTCCTCCTTCCCCTCTCCTCCTCTCCTCCTCTCCATCCTCCTCCTCTTCCCTGACCTCAGTGTTCAGACCCCCTGCGCACGCCAGCACGGTCTTCCTACGATCGAGCGAGCCGAACGTGTTCTTCTTGGAGGAGATGCTTCAGGGGAACCTGGAGAGGGAGTGTTATGAGGAGTCCTGCAACTACGAGGAGGCCAGGGAGTACTTTGAAGACACACCCAAAACTGTGAGCAGTTTAGGCCTATAGGTGCATCTCAATAGTCTAAAATGTATTCCTTTCCTTCAAATGCACTGATCTGACAACATAGGCTATCCCCTTATCCATAACTAATGCAGTAGTTTTCTGATTTAAACCCTGTGTCCGTTGTCTCTCTCTCTGTTATACCTCAATAGGACACTTTCTGGAATGTCTATGTCGGTAAGTCTCGTTCTTTTGAATCGCAGCAGAGGGGTGTTGGGTTTTCTCCCGAGTCCAGATATTGAATCCTTTCCTCCCCCTCTTCTTCTTCCTCCTCCTCCCCAGATGGGGACCAGTGCAAACCCAATCCCTGTCTCCATGGCGGCAGCTGCAAGGACTGGCGTTGGAGGTTACACCTGTAGCTGCACAGAGCTGTACCATGGGAAGGAACTGTGAAATAGGTCAACAGAACACCTACCTTAGAACTCTTTATGAGTGTGTGTGCGTGCATGCGTGTGTTCATAGTTGTGTGAGTAGGCTAAGAGATATGTTTGTGTGTCACAACAGATAAATCTCAGTGCCCCACCAAAGGGGCCCTTTTCCTGTGACCACTTCTGCAGTCCCAAGTTTGAAGCATACCAGTGCTCCTGCACCACAGGGTACAAGATTCACAGTGATAAGAGGAGCTGCATACCTGCAGGTTAACGTCTACCTATTCTTTTGAATTAGACATCTGCAAAACTCCCGCTCTCACACACACTTTATATAGAGACGTCTCTGTTTCCTTAGTTAAGCACCCCTGTGGAAGACTCCAGCCAACAAACCAAATAAACATAGCCTATCACGTCTGTCCACACAACCGCTGTCCATGGCAAGTAAGTCCCTCCCCTACCAGCACAACGTAGAGCAAGGTGAGTTAAAGGGGAAGTTTGGGACCATGGATTACAGTTTATCCTGGCCTATAGACTACTTTCAAGGTGAGGAACATTAAGTTGTGAAATATTGAACTTCCCCTTTTAACCTGTGGCTTTGTGATTGGCAGGTGGTGTTTGTGGATGAGGCTGGTGCGGAGCTATGTAGCGGGGTGATCCTAGGGGCCTCACGCAGTCCTGACATCAGCTAGCTGCCTGTACATGGGAAAGAAACTCCACAGCATGCAGACAGGTGAGTCCACAGCGATCAAAACACTGAGGTTTGATATGGTTAGTGTATAAACCTCCAGCTCAGGCAGATTCAAATCCTTTCTGAAATCTAACAGTTTCCTTCATCCCCTAAGGTGCCTCAAATAATATGTGAGGATCCCTCTATCGACCCAACTGTACATTCACAACCGCCACAAGAGGGGCAGTCTGGAGGACGACCTGGCCTTGGTGAGACTAAATGAGCCCCTCCCCTTCGGCCCCTCTGTCTCCCACCTGTGCCTGCCCACTAAGGATTTCTGTGAGAATGTGTTGAGTCCAGGAAGGGAGGGGGTGGCCAGGGGTCCGGACAAACTCCGGGGGGAATCCCACGGCCACCCTGTTCTCTCCTACCTGCATGTGGAGGGCTGTCGAAACTAGGTGAACTTCTCCCAGCTGCTCAGTAATAAGATGTTCTGTATGGGTCGCCAGAAGGGCTTCTGTCGGACTGAGTTGACTAGGTTTAATGAGACAGACCTCAAACCAGGACTAACGAGGAACCGCAGCCTCTTGTCCGGGACCCCCGTTGTGACCGTTGTGACTGTACAGCGTTCCTCACAGGCCTGCTCCTTTCACCACCCACATCACATGACTGTGGACAAACCCTGGTGTTCACAAAGCTGTCTCGCTACTTGCACTGGATCCAGCAGCACCTGGACATGACAGAGGTGAGGATGACACCACAAATTACCCAAGATCCACCTGGACCTTATGGGGTAACCCCAACCTAGGGTTAGCCTGATCCCTACCTGCACTGGACTTAAAGCCAACCGGGCTGCGTTCAAGATTGAAGTTGTTTCTGCAAGGTTAACAATGTAAATGAGTGTAGTTATATTGTAACGTGTACTATAATTATATACAATTATTAATCTCCCACACTTCCTTAATAAACAAAAATGTTGTACAAGGAGAGTACAAACAATCACTTTTATTCCAAAATCACAAAATATGACAAAATAAAATGCAACCTAAATAATAAGGAAATATATTTCTGGGAACATTTTCTGGGTGAAGGGGATTCTGGGATACGTAGATTAGGAAGATGATGACAGCAGGGGGAATGGATTGGCCTTGCTGACGACCAGTTTCTGGTGCTGGTGAGAGATGTAGCCCTTGATGTGACCCTAGAAGAGGAACAAGAAGAGAGGTAATCTGCTGCTTCATGTCTTACGACTTTCTGAAATATCAGGTGTAGTGCTTAGTATGGTCAGAGGAAAAGGTCAGTGTGTGTGTGTGTGTTAGTGGTGGTATCTCACCTCACAGATTAGGTTGGCCAGGATACACTGCACCTCGTCAATGTCCACCTCTTCCACCTGCATCATTTTTAGAGCTACCAGGAAGGCATCTAGGGGTAACTGGTGAGTCTTCAGCAGCTGGTACCTTACACAAACATGTTAACAAAGAGTCAATATCGCTCTTAGGTTAACACACATGAAGTTCATACCACAAACACGTTAACAAAGAGTCAATATCGCTCTTAGGTTAACACACATGAAGGTCATACCACAAACATGTTAACAAAGAGTCAATATCGCTCTTAGGTTAACACACATGAAGTTCATACCACAAACATGTTAACAAAGAGTCAATATCGCTCTTAGGTTAACACACATGAAGTTCATACCACAAACATGTTAAAAAAGAGTCAATATCGCTCTTAGGTTAACACACATGAAGTTCATACCACAAACATGTTAACAAAGAGTCAATATCGCTCTTAGGTTAACACACATGAAGTTCATACCACAAACACGTTAACAAAGAGTCAATATCGCTCTTAGGTTAACACACATGAAGTTCATACCACAAACATGTTAACAAAGAGTCAATATCGCTCATAGGTTAACACACATGAAGTTCATACCACAAACACGTTAACAAAGAGTCAATATCGCTCTTAGGTTAACACACATGAAGTTCATACCACAAACATGTTAACAAAGAATCAATATCGCTCATAGGTTAACACACATGAAGTTCATACCACAAACATGTTAACAAATAGTCAAAATCGCTCTTAGGTTAACACACACACACCAATTCCTACTCCACCAATGCAGATTCACACTATAGGGCTGAACCTGAATCGTACTGTGCTGGCTCAGATCATTTATTTTCACACTGACCTTTCAGTGCGGTTCCAGCAACTATGATGGATGTGTAACCAGGCCAGCCCAGTACAGCTGGACTTGGCTCAGTAGTGTGAAAATTGTACAAGACTCACACTTTCTTGAAGAGGTTCCGGTAGGTGATGATCTTGAGCTTCTCGAGGATGAGGAAGATGCCACAGCGGATGAAGAAGGTCTCGTGCTTGGCCAAGGCCTCGTTCAGCAGCAGCAGGTTGCCCTCACTGTTACACAGACAGACAGACAGAGAGACAGACATAAAGAGAGAGATTAATGATAGAAAAAGAGAGGAGGAAGTAGAGAGAGATGGCGAGGAGCGGGAGGGTGGTGACTCACCTCACAGCTTTCGTGACGTCGGCAAACTGCATGAGGTCATACTTCCTGAGTAGCTGGTGATTAGGCATGTGACCCTGAAACAACATGAGCAACACCAGTCTCAGTCTCTAATTGACAATCAAGCTTTTTGAATTTGATTTGAATTGAGACGTGTGTGGCTAGATGAGCACATGTTAAGGCTCTCTCAGTAAAGCTCTGTCTCACCAGCAACATCTTGACAGGCAGTAGGTAGATGAGGATCATGCGTTTGTTCCTCTGGCTGGAGCGGTGGCAGTGCTGGAAGGAGAAGGACAGGTACTCCTCGGCTGGTTTGTAGTCGCTGTCGAACATGGCCTTACGGCCTACGTAGTATTTGTAGGTGACTCTCTGGGCCATACTGTAATCATCCTTCAGGTTGGAGCTGCTCGATGGCCCGGATCAGTGGCTTACACAGGTGTAGCTTGTTGATCTGGACACACAGAACCATTTAGACACACAGAGATGTACACACATACACACACACGAAGTAGGCCCTATTCACACTACTGCCTTACCTTGAAGTATATCTTGAAGAGCTGATTGATGAGAAACAACATCCCCACTTCTTGGAGTCGTCAATACCAGCCCGACTGATCGATAACAGTCAAGACATAATGGGTAAGGGGCTATGGTTGCTACAGTAAAGGCTGTAAGATATATAGTTTAATATGCTGTCAATGGTGTCCAATGCTGTGAGATATATAGTTTAATATGCTGTCAATGGTGTCCAATGCTGTGAGATATATAGTTTAATATGCTGTCAATGGTGTCCAATGCTGTGAGATATATAGTTTAATATGCTGTCAATAGTGTCCAATGCTGTAATATATATAGTTTAATATGCTGTCAATAGTGTCCAATGCTATAAGATATATAGTTTAATATGCTGTCAATAGTGTCCAATGCTGTGAGATATATAGTTTAATATGCTGTCAATAGTGTTCAATGCTGTGAGATATATAGTTTAATATGCTGTCAATAGTGTCCAATGCTATAAGATATATAGTTTAATATGCTGTCAATGGTGTCCAATGCTATAAGATATATAGTTTAATATGCTGTCAATAGTGTCCAATGCTATAAGATATATAGTTTAATATGCTGTCAATAGTGTCCAATGCTGTGAGATATATAGTTTAATATGCTGTCCAATAGTGTTCAATGCTGTGAGATATATAGTTTAATATGCTGTCAATAGTGTCCAATGCTATAAGATATATAGTTTAATATGCTGTCAATGGTGTCCAATGCTATAAGATATATAGTTTAATATGCTGTCAATAGTGTCCAATGCTATAAGATATATAGTTTAATATGCTGTCAATAGTGTCCAATGCTGTAAGATATATAGTTTAATATGCTGTCAATAGTGTCCAATGCTATAAGATGTATAGTTTAATATGCTGTCAATAGTGTCCAATGCTGTGAGATATATAGTTGAATATGCTGTCAATAGTGTCCAATGCTGTGAGATATATAGTTTAATATGCTGTCAATAGTGTCCAATGCTGTAAGATATATAGTTTAATATGCTGTCAATAGTGTCCAATGCTGTAAGATATATAGTTTAACATGCTGTCAATGGTGTCCAATGCTGTGAGATATATAGTTTAATATGCTGTCAATAGTGTCCAATGCTGTAAGATATATAGTTTAATATGCTGTCAATAGTGTCCAATGCTGTGAGATATATAGTTTAATATGCTGTCAATAGTGTCCAATGCTATAAGATATATAGTTTAATATGCTGTCAATGGTGTCCAATGCTATAAGATATATAGTTTAATATGCTGTCAATAGTGTCCAATGCTATAAGATATATAGTTTAATATGCTGTCAATAGTGTCCAATGCTGTAAGATATATAGTTTAATATGCTGTCAATAGTGTCCAATGCTATAAGATGTATAGTTTAATATGCTGTCAATAGTGTCCAATGCTGTGAGATATATAGTTTAATATGCTGTCAATAGTGTTCAATGCTATAAGATATATAGTTTAATATGCTGTCAATGGTGTCCAATGCTATAAGATATATAGTTTAATATGCTGTCAATAGTGTCCAATGCTATAAGATATATAGTTTAATATGCTGTCAATAGTGTCCAATGCTGTAAGATATATAGTTTAATATGCTGTCAATAGTGTCCAATGCTATAAGATGTATAGTTTAATATGCTGTCAATAGTGTCCAATGCTGTGAGATATATAGTTGAATATGCTGTCAATAGTGTCCAATGCTGTGAGATATATAGTTTAATATGCTGTCAATAGTGTCCAATGCTGTAAGATATATAGTTTAATATGCTGTCAATAGTGTCCAATGCTGTAAGATATATAGTTTAACATGCTGTCAATGGTGTCCAATGCTGTGAGATATATAGTTTAATATGCTGTCAATAGTGTCCAATGCTGTAAGATATATAGTTTAATATGCTGTCAATAGTGTCCAATGCTGTAAGATATATAGTTTAACATGCTGTCAATGGTGTCCAATGCTGTGAGATATATAGTTTAATATGCTGTCAATAGTGTCCAATGCTGTGAGATATATAGTTTAATATGCTGTCAATAGTGTCCAATGCTGTAAGATATATAGTTTAATATGCTGTCAATAGTGTCCAATGCTGTGAGATATATAGTATAATATGCTGTCAATGGTGTCCAATGCTGTGAGATATATAGTTTAATATGCTGTCAATAGTGTCCAATGCTATAAGATATATAGTTTAATATGCTGTCAATGGTGTCCAATGCTGTGAGATATATAGTTTAATATGCTGTCAATAGTGTCCAATGCTGTAAGATATATAGTTTAATATGCTGTCAATAGTGTCCAATGCTGTAAGATATATAGTTTAATATGCTGTCAATAGTGTCCAATGCTGTGAGATATATAGTTTAGTATGCTGTCAATGGTGTCCAATGCTGTGAGATATATAGTTTAATATGCTGTCAATAGTGTCCAATGCTGTGAGATATATAGTTTAATATGCTGTCAATAGTGTTCAATGCTGTGAGATATATAGTTTAATATGCTGTCAATAGTGTCCAATGCTGTGAGATATATAGTTTAATATGCTGTCAATAGTGTCCAATGCTATAAGATATATAGTTTAATATGCTGTCAATAGTGTCCAATGCTGTGAGATATATAGTTTAATATGCTGTCAATAGTGTCCAATGCTGTGAGATATATAGTTTAATATGCTGTCAATAGTGTCCAATGCTGTGAAATATATAGTTTAATATGCTGTCAATAGTGTCCAATGCTGTGAGATATATAGTTTAATATGCTGTCAATAGTGTCCAATGCTATAAGATATATAGTTTAATATGCTGTCAATGGTGTCCAATGCTATAAGATATATAGTTTAATATGCTGTCAATAGTGTCCAATGCTATAAGATATATAGTTTAATATGCTGTCAATAGTGTCCAATGCTGTGAGATATATAGTTTAATATGCTGTCAATAGTGTTCAATGCTGTGAGATATATAGTTTAATATGCTGTCAATAGTGTCCAATGCTATAAGATATATAGTTTAATATGCTGTCAATGGTGTCCAATGCTATAAGATATATAGTTTAATATGCTGTCAATAGTGTCCAATGCTATAAGATATATAGTTTAATATGCTGTCAATAGTGTCCAATGCTATAAGATGTATAGTTTAATATGCTGTCAATAGTGTCCAATGCTGTGAGATATATAGTTGAATATGCTGTCAATAGTGTCCAATGCTGTGAGATATATAGTTGAATATGCTGTCAATAGTGTCCAATGCTGTAAGATATATAGTTTAATATGCTGTCAATAGTGTCCAATGCTGTAAGATATATAGTTTAACATGCTGTCAATGGTGTCCAATGCTGTGAGATATATAGTTTAATATGCTGTCAATAGTGTCCAATGCTGTAAGATATATAGTTTAATATGCTGTCAATAGTGTCCAATGCTGTGAGATATATAGTTTAATATGCTGTCAATAGTGTCCAATGCTATAAGATATATAGTTTAATATGCTGTCAATGGTGTCCAATGCTATAAGATATATAGTTTAATATGCTGTCAATAGTGTCCAATGCTATAAGATATATAGTTTAATATGCTGTCAATAGTGTCCAATGCTGTAAGATATATAGTTTAATATGCTGTCAATAGTGTCCAATGCTATAAGATGTATAGTTTAATATGCTGTCAATAGTGTCCAATGCTGTGAGATATATAGTTTAATATGCTGTCAATAGTGTTCAATGCTGTGAGATATATAGTTTAATATGCTGTCAATAGTGTCCAATGCTATAAGATATATAGTTTAATATGCTGTCAATGGTGTCCAATGCTATAAGATATATAGTTTAATATGCTGTCAATAGTGTCCAATGCTATAAGATATATAGTTTAATATGCTGTCAATAGTGTCCAATGCTGTAAGATATATAGTTTAATATGCTGTCAATAGTGTCCAATGCTATAAGATGTATAGTTTAATATGCTGTCAATAGTGTCCAATGCTGTGAGATATATAGTTGAATATGCTGTCAATAGTGTCCAATGCTGTGAGATATATAGTTTAATATGCTGTCAATAGTGTCCAATGCTGTAAGATATATAGTTTAATATGCTGTCAATAGTGTCCAATGCTGTAAGATATATAGTTTAACATGCTGTCAATGGTGTCCAATGCTGTGAGATATATAGTTTAATATGCTGTCAATAGTGTCCAATGCTGAAGATATATAGTTTAATATGCTGTCAATAGTGTCCAATGCTGTAAGATATATAGTTTAACATGCTGTCAATGGTGTCCAATGCTGTGAGATATATAGTTTAATATGCTGTCAATAGTGTCCAATGCTGTGAGATATATAGTTTAATATGCTGTCAATAGTGTCCAATGCTGTAAGATATATAGTTTAATATGCTGTCAATAGTGTCCAATGCTGTGAGATATATAGTATAATATGCTGTCAATGGTGTCCAATGCTGTGAGATATATAGTTTAATATGCTGTCAATAGTGTCCAATGCTATAAGATATATAGTTTAATATGCTGTCAATGGTGTCCAATGCTGTGAGATATATAGTTTAATATGCTGTCAATAGTGTCCAATGCTGTAAGATATATAGTTTAATATGCTGTCAATAGTGTCCAATGCTGTAAGATATATAGTTTAATATGCTGTCAATAGTGTCCAATGCTGTGAGATATATAGTTTAATATGCTGTCAATGGTGTCCAATGCTGTGAGATATATAGTTTAATATGCTGTCAATAGTGTCCAATGCTGTGAGATATATAGTTTAATATGCTGTCAATAGTGTTCAATGCTGTGAGATATATAGTTTAATATGCTGTCAATAGTGTCCAATGCTGTGAGATATATAGTTTAATATGCTGTCAATAGTGTCCAATGCTATAAGATATATAGTTTAATATGCTGTCAATAGTGTCCAATGCTGTGAGATATATAGTTTAATATGCTGTCAATAGTGTCCAATGCTGTAGAGATATATAGTTTAATATGCTGTCAATAGTGTTCAATGCTGTGAGATATATAGTTTAATATGCTGTCAATAGTGTCCAATGCTATAAGATATATAGTTTAATATGCTGTCAATGGTGTCCAATGCTATAAGATATATAGTTTAATATGCTGTCAATAGTGTCCAATGCTATAAGATATATAGTTTAATATGCTGTCAATAGTGTCCAATGCTGTAAGATATATAGTTTAATATGCTGTCAATAGTGTCCAATGCTATAAGATGTATAGTTTAATATGCTGTCAATAGTGTCCAATGCTGTGAGATATATAGTTGAATATGCTGTCAATAGTGTCCAATGCTGTAGAGATATATAGTTTAATATGCTGTCAATAGTGTCCAATGCTGTAAGATATATAGTTTAATATGCTGTCAATAGTGTCCAATGCTGTAAGATATATAGTTTAACATGCTGTCAATGGTGTCCAATGCTGTGAGATATATAGTTTAATATGCTGTCAATAGTGTCCAATGCTGTAAGATATATAGTTTAATATGCTGTCAATAGTGTCCAATGCTGTGAGATATATAGTTTAATATGCTGTCAATAGTGTCCAATGCTATAAGATATATAGTTTAATATGCTGTCAATGGTGTCCAATGCTATAAGATATATAGTTTAATATGCTGTCAATAGTGTCCAATGCTATAAGATATATAGTTTAATATGCTGTCAATAGTGTCCAATGCTGTAAGATATATAGTTTAATATGCTGTCAATAGTGTCCAATGCTATAAGATGTATAGTTTAATATGCTGTCAATAGTGTCCAATGCTGTGAGATATATAGTTTAATATGCTGTCAATAGTGTTCAATGCTGTGAGATATATAGTTTAATATGCTGTCAATAGTGTCCAATGCTATAAGATATATAGTTTAATATGCTGTCAATGGTGTCCAATGCTATAAGATATATAGTTTAATATGCTGTCAATAGTGTCCAATGCTATAAGATATATAGTTTAATATGCTGTCAATAGTGTCCAATGCTGTAAGATATATAGTTTAATATGCTGTCAATAGTGTCCAATGCTATAAGATGTATAGTTTAATATGCTGTCAATAGTGTCCAATGCTGTGAGATATATAGTTGAATATGCTGTCAATAGTGTCCAATGCTGTGAGATATATAGTTTAATATGCTGTCAATAGTGTCCAATGCTGTAAGATATATAGTTTAATATGCTGTCAATAGTGTCCAATGCTGTAAGATATATAGTTTAACATGCTGTCAATGGTGTCCAATGCTGTGAGATATATAGTTTAATATGCTGTCAATAGTGTCCAATGCTGTAAGATATATAGTTTAATATGCTGTCAATAGTGTCCAATGCTGTAAGATATATAGTTTAACATGCTGTCAATGGTGTCCAATGCTGTGAGATATATAGTTTAATATGCTGTCAATAGTGTCCAATGCTGTGAGATATATAGTTTAATATGCTGTCAATAGTGTCCAATGCTGTAAGATATATAGTTTAATATGCTGTCAATAGTGTCCAATGCTGTGAGATATATAGTATAATATGCTGTCAATGGTGTCCAATGCTGTGAGATATATAGTTTAATATGCTGTCAATAGTGTCCAATGCTATAAGATATATAGTTTAATATGCTGTCAATGGTGTCCAATGCTGTGAGATATATAGTTTAATATGCTGTCAATAGTGTCCAATGCTGTAAGATATATAGTTTAATATGCTGTCAATAGTGTCCAATGCTAAGATATATAGTTTAATATGCTGTCAATAGTGTCCAATGCTGTGAGATATATAGTTTAATATGCTGTCAATGGTGTCCAATGCTGTGAGATATATAGTTTAATATGCTGTCAATAGTGTCCAATGCTGCTGAGATATATAGTTTAATATGCTGTCAATAGTGTTCAATGCTGTGAGATATATAGTTTAATATGCTGTCAATAGTGTCCAATGCTGTGAGATATATAGTTTAATATGCTGTCAATAGTGTCCAATGCTATAAGATATATAGTTTAATATGCTGTCAATAGTGTCCAATGCTGTGAGATATATAGTTTAATATGCTGTCAATAGTGTCCAATGCTGTGAGATATATAGTTTAATATGCTGTCAATAGTGTCCAATGCTGTGAAATATATAGTTCAATATGCTGTCAATAGTGTCCAATGCTGTGAGATATATAGTTTAATATGCTGTCAATAGTGTTCAATGCTGTGAGATATATAGTTTAATATGCTGTCAATAGTGTCCAATGCTGTGAGATATATAGTTCAATATGCTGTCAATAGTGTCCAATGCTGTGAGATATATAGTTTAATATGCTGTCAATAGTGTTCAATGCTGTGAGATATATAGTTTAATATGCTGTCAATAGTGTCCAATGCTGTGAGATATATAGTTTAATATGCTGTCAATAGTGTCCAATGCTGTGAGATATATAGTTTAATATGCTGTCAATAGTGTCCAATGCTGTGAGATATATAGTTTAATATGCTGTCAATAGTGTCCAATGCTGTGAGATATATAGTTTAATATGCTGTCAATAGTGTCCAATGCTGTGAGATATATAGTTTAATATGCTGTCAATAGTGTCCAATGCTGTGAGATATATAGTTTAATATGCTGTCAATAGTGTCCAATGCCGTGAGATATATAGTTTAATATGCTGTCAATAGTGTCCAATGCTGTGAGATATATAGTTTAATATGCTGTCAATAGTGTTCAATGCTGTGAGATATATAGTTTAATATGCTGTCAATAGTGTCCAATGCTGTGAGATATATAGTTTAATATGCTGTCAATGGTGTCCAATGCTGTGAGATATATAGTTTAATATGCTGTCAATAGTGTCCAATGCTGTGAGATATATAGTTTAATATGCTGTCAATAGTGTTCAATGCTGTGAGATATATAGTTTAATATGCTGTCAATAGTGTCCAATGCTGTGAGATATATAGTTTAATATGCTGTCAATAGTGTCCAATGCTATAAGATATATAGTTTAATATGCTGTCAATAGTGTCCAATGCTGTGAGATATATAGTTTAATATGCTGTCAATAGTGTCCAATGCTGTGAGATATATAGTTTAATATGCTGTCAATAGTGTCCAATGCTGTGAAATATATAGTTCAATATGCTGTCAATAGTGTCCAATGCTGTGAGATATATAGTTTAATATGCTGTCAATAGTGTTCAATGCTGTGAGATATATAGTTTAATATGCTGTCAATAGTGTCCAATGCTGTGAGATATATAGTTCAATATGCTGTCAATAGTGTCCAATGCTGTGAGATATATAGTTTAATATGCTGTCAATAGTGTTCAATGCTGTGAGATATATAGTTTAATATGCTGTCAATAGTGTCCAATGCTGTGAGATATATAGTTTAATATGCTGTCAATAGTGTCCAATGCTGTGAGATATATAGTTTAATATGCTGTCAATAGTGTCCAATGCTGCGAGATATATAGTTTAATATGCTGTCAATAGTGTCCAATGCTGTGAGATATATAGTTTAATATGCTGTCAATAGTGTCCAATGCTGTAGAGATATATAGTTTAATATGCTGTCAATAGTGTTCAATGCTGTGAGATATATAGTTTAATATGCTGTCAATAGTGTCCAATGCTGTGAGATATATAGTTTAATATGCTGTCAATAGTGTCCAATGCTGTGAGATATATAGTTTAATATACTGTCAATAGTGTCCAATGCTGTGAGATATATAGTTTAATATGCTGTCAATAGTGTCCAATGCTGTGAGATATATAGTTTAATATGCTGTCAATAGTGTCCAATGCTGTGAGATATATAGTTTAATATGCTGTCAATAGTGTCCAATGCTGTGAGATATATAGTTTAATATGCTGTCAATAGTGTCCAATGCTGTGAGATATATAGTTTAATATGCTGTCAATAGTGTCCAATGCTGTGAGATATATAGTTTAATATGCTGTCAATAGTGTTCAATGCTGTGAGATATATAGTTTAATATGCTGTCAATAGTGTCCAATGCTGTGAGATATATAGTTTAATATGCTGTCAATAGTGTCCAATGCTGTGAGATATATAGTTTAATATGCTGTCAATAGTGTCCATGTCCCTGTGAGACTCACTTGTCGCTGGCACACACTCTGAAACAGCCCATCAGTTGTTCAGCAGCTTTCTCCAGCATGTCTCCCAGCTTGCCTTTTCCCTTCCTCAGGAGCTGCTGCTCCGCCTGGACAATAACACTACAATCATCAAACCCCTCCTATAGGACATGACTTATCCATCACTGGATCAGAAGCATTCTAGAGCACAACTGTTTATGTTCACTTACATTATTGGCAAATATCCGTAAGTCCAGCGTAACAGCGAACATCACTGGCAAGGCCCTAAACAGCACATATAGAGCAGTTATCCCACAGACGTGTATATGTAGAATAGAAAAACATTAAGGCCAAATTGATATTTTTGGCATGCTTATCCTTACCAGTTCTCCTCTTTGTGAGATTGGAAGGCCCTCAAGAATGACGTAGAAAGTCAAGGAGGAACCGCAGAGAAACCATGACAGAACAGTTTGGAAATGTACTAGTCTACAGTATGTGCTTGAGTACGTAGCCTATGTAGGGTTGTACAATTCTGCGAACTTTAAATAAATTCCCTGGTTTTGCCAAAATCCCAGTTGGAGGTTCCCTGGAATCAGGAGGGAATAAGTATGAAATCCGGTATCCTCCAAACAGGATTTCTGGAAAACCAGGACATTTATTGAAAGTTTCTGGAATTTTTGCAACCCTAATAAGCCCATGTACATGTACAGTGAGGGAAAAAATTATTTGATTCCCTGCTGATTTTGTACGTTTGCCCACTGACAAAGAAATGATCAGTCTATAATTTTAATGCTAGGTTTATTTGAACAGTGAGAGACAGAATAACAAAGAAATCCAGAAAAACGCATGTCAAAAATGATATAAATTGATTTGCATTTTAATGAGGGAAATAGGTATTTGACCCCCTCTCTATCAGAAACATTTCTGGCTCCCAGGTGTCTTTTATACAGGTATCGAGCTGAGATTAGGAGCACACTCTTAAAGGGAGCGCTCCTAATCTCAGCTTGTTACCTGTATAAAAGACACCTGTCCACAGAAGCAATCAATCAGATTCCAAACTCTCCACCATGGCCAAGACCAAAGAGCTCTCTAAGGATGTCAGGGACAAGATTGTAGACCTACACAAGGCTGGAATGGGCTACAAGACCATCGCCAAGCAGCTTGGTGAGAAGGTGACAAGAGTTGGTGCGATTATTCGCAAATGGAAGAAACACAAAATAACTGTCAATCTCACCTCGTGGAGTTGCAATGATCATGAGAACGGTGAGGAATCAGCCCAGAACTACACGGGAGGATCTTGTCAATTATCTCAAGGCAGCTGGGACCATAGTCACCAAGAAAACAATTGGTAACACACCACGCCGTGAAGGACTGAAATCCTGCAGCGCCCGCAAGGTCCCCCTGCTCAAGAAAGCACATATACAGGCAGGTCTGAAGTTTGCCAATGAACATCTGAATGATTCAGAGGAGAACTGGGTGAAAGTGTTGTGGTCAGATAAGACCAAAATCGAGCTCTTTGGCATCAACTCAACTCGCCGTGTTTAGAGGAGGAGGAATGCTGCCTATGACCCCAAGAACACCATCCCCACCGTCAAACATGGAGGTGGAAACATTATGCTTTGGGGGGTTCTGCTAAGGGGACAGGACAACTTCACCGCATCAAAGGGACGATGGACGGGGCCATGTACCGTCAAATCTTGGGTGAGAACCTCCTTCCCTCAGCCAGGGCATTGAAAATGGGTCATGGATGGGTATTCCAGCATGACAATGACCCAAAACACACGACCAAGGCAACAAAGGAGTGGCTCAAGAAGAAGCACATTAAGGTCCTGGAGTGGCCTAGCCAGTCTCCAGACCTTAATCCCATAGAAAGTCTGTGGAGGGAGCTGAAGGTTCGAGTTGCCAAACGTCAGCCTCGAAACCTTAATGACTTGGAGAAGATCTGCAAAGAGGAGTGGGACAGAATCCCTCCTGAGATGTGTGCAAACCTGGTGGCCAACTACAAGAAACGTCTGACCTCTGTGATTGCCAACAAGGGTTTTGCCACCAAGTACTAAGTCATGTTTTGCAGAGAGGTCAAATACTTATTTCCCTCATTAAAATGCAAATCAATTTATAAAATTGTTGACATGCGTTTTTCTGGATTTTGTTGTTGTTATTCTGTCTCTCACTGTTCAAATAAACCTACCATTAAAATTATAGACTGATCATGTCTTTGTCAGTGGGCAAACATACAAAATCAGCAGGGGATAAAATACTTTTTTCCCTCACTGTATATATTTGTCAGGCAGGGACGGGGAGTGATGAGAAAATGTATCCAAAGTAATCTCCAGAAATGCCAAAAGGATATTGAACCACCAATGTCTGACATTTGTACGCCTCAACAAAGTCGTGGTTGGACACTGCATAGGTGCACCTCAAGTGTGCTGCAACCATCTCATCGTACGGGACCTCCAGCACCTGTTGGCACTTCTCCTCTGGACTGGCGAGCTGCAGACATACATACAGTCATGTTGTTAGAGCAAAACACAGAGGGTGTAATCTGAAGAGATACAAGTGTAACAGGTCAGCAGGACTTGAAGGCATGGAAGGTTCTGGCAGCCTGTATAGCCTTACCTGGAGACGTGGGTTAGCCACATGTGGGTGTTTGAATGACAGCAGTTCTGCACAAAAGCTCCCCTCATGATTATCAATGGCCTCACACACCTGGGAAGAGGTAGGTAACATGGTGTGAACTGAGCATGCGCGACTAGTGCTGAACATTGTGAACACAAAGAATAGCTAAATGAAAGTTTATGCGAAGGAAGCAGACTGAAGGGGTTCACTTGATAACCAGTAAGATAAAATAGAAAAATGACTACCTGTTGGAGATACTGGTTGATTGTTATGTGCGCCATTGCGGCCCGGGATGTGAACCTTCGAAAAAGTTTAAATAATAAAACAGATATTCAGATAAGCAAGAGCTGCTTATGGCTATTGGCAATTCATTTAGCTAGCTACTAGTAGATTAGCTAAGAATCCAATTCAGCATCACGAGTGTGATGATTAAATTGTGATAATATAACATAACGTTTTATATCACTTTAACTAACGCTAGCTAGATAGCTAAAATTGTTTAATAGCAGATTAACCTAGCATTGCTAAGCTAGCATGCATTAATTAATTGACTGTCAAGGACTGCTAGCTTGCTAGATTGTGGCTGATAAGATACATCAACGTGTAACTAGCTAGCAAGTTTACTAAGCCAGTGGTTCCCAACCTTTTGCGGTTATTGTACCACCAACAAAATGTTGCTCTGCCCAGAGTAGTGTACTCCTGAAGTACCCCCATATGTTACCCCCACCCATATGTGCATTTTGCCAGTAAAAGCCTATGGTCTCATGAGTCTACTCAAGTACCCCCTGTGGATAGGCAAAGTAAGCCAGGGCTCCTAGTACCCCTGGTTGGGAACCACTGTACTAAGCTAATGGCATAATTCCAATGTATCCGTCTATAGCTACCTGTTGTAGTTAAACTTCTTTTTCTCGAAGTGCTCTATTTAAAATGTATTCATGTTGTTGAACTGTAGCTTCACGAATCACTTCCGGGTCAATTTATTCCTTCAGCCTTCAAAATAAAAGTCCCCCATGTACTACAATAGTCTATATAGAACGTTGTCGCCTCCCTGTGGTTATTAGAAGCTATGCACAATGAAATCATTGCTCTCGCAATCAAGCTCTCTCAAGCACACACTGCGCCTCCGTGATCTATGATGTGTCTGGATGTGCGCCTGTGGGAGGGAGTGTTTCACGCTGCACTGTGTGATTAATGGAGGAGTGAGAATGGGCTCTTAAAATAGATTGTGCAGAGTGCCAATAGCCTCGCGCTAGTCTGTGTGTCCTGCAAACCGGTTCACAATGTTATCACAGTGATTCTACCTTCCTCAGCTCAGCACGTGGCCCAGTCACGCTCCACTCCCTCTAACAGCTCCTCTTCTCAGGTTGCTAGGTATCACAGTAACATATTGGATCCCAGTAACATATTGGATCCCAGCCGGGGAATGGATTGCCGGCATGCCCTCTAACGTGACTTTGGTATAGGCCATGAAACCCTGTGTGTGTTAGAGAGGGAGCCTTGCAACATCCAGAGATGCCGACACAGCACAGCAAGGACACTACATTTACATTTTAGTCATTTAGCAGACGCTCTTATCCAGAGCGACTTACATGAGCAATTAGGGTTAAGTGCCTTGTTTAAGGGCACATCAACAGATTTTTCACCAAGTCGACTCAGGGATTAGAACCAGCGACTTTATGGTTACTGGCACAATGCTCTTACCGACTAAGCTACCTGCCGACACTGTAGGTTACACTGCAGTAACTTCAGTTCTCTGAAAGACCTGTCAAAATCATCCATTTTAAATCTCTTTGCCCTCATAAAACAACCGCTCTGCCATTACATCGAAGAACATCTGCTTACTGTAGATTTCACAGCTGTCCCCTCTGTTGCCTAGCAACCTGCTGCCCCTGTTTTTATGATGGCAAACTCCCGAGTCACATCAGTAATAGCCAGGCGTCTATTTGGGGGTCGCTGCTGGGCAGAATTGGTGACATGGTGTTTGAAGATCTTCAATTTCGCACACCACAGCTCTTCACCACTCCTTCAACCGTCCCCAGTCTGTGTCTTTGTGCAGACGCAACATAAATACCACCAATGTACGTACACTGACTGCAAATGACTCTCCTTACTAGGACTCAAATTACTGTCTCAATCCATGTTCAGGGAGCTGTATGAGAAACTCTCTTTTTGTCCCCACAATACCTCAGAGAGCATCTTTTTTGCATACCTCTGATGGGAAAGACAGGGTAAAGTGTCACAGTGAACGCTGCTACACAGAGCCAAACGGTAGGACACACTGTACTCTGTACTGTAAAACCTGTTTGGCATAGCAACATATAAGGAGCCCGAAAAACTCTTAATATAGCTTTGTATTTACAGGGAGGCATACAGTCTGTGTACTGTAAATAATACCTCTATTTGATCTTTCTCTACATCTAGTTTTTTTTCCTGTAAAGCCATTGTGTTGCATTCCATGTCTGCAATGTGCTGTATGAATAAAGCTTGATTTGATTTTTATCTTGCTGTGCTGGCATGAGTGTCATTGCCCTAGACCTCGGCTGATGGGCGTTTCATGTAGTAGCTGACACTAAAGTTGACCCTCATGTGAAATTCTAATCCACTCAGTTTGAATAACCTTCCAAAATTACCTTCTCTTTTTTAAAGGGCAATTCCCCACTTTTCAACCCCATTATCTCAGCATCATACCAGTGTCTACATACTGTATGTGAAAACGGCATCGTTTCTATGATCTGTGGTTAAAAAGATAAGTAGAAAGGTACTAAAAAAATGCTTCTCTGTGACATCACAGGGTTGGATTAAAATGAAGAAAACTGTGATTTTCAAAACCTGCAGTGAGTTTCTAGCCAGAGGGAAGGTATTTTCTTGCTCCCCCATGTCACCGCGAATCTCAGTGTTTGAAAATCAGTGTTTTCAACATATTTTTACTTATGAAGATGTCATCGGGTAGAACTTTTTAACTTTATTTATTTCTACAAAACAAAAATAAATGGTTAGTTTTCAAATATGTATACACTGGTATCGTGCTGGAGATAATTAATAATTATAAGGTTGAAAAGTGGTGGAATCGTTCTTTAAGTGGTGCTTAATAGAATCTGAGTGCTCTTCATAAGGAAGTTTTGCCTGCTCAAAGGTTATACTATCTGTGCCCTTCTTTAGTGTTGAAGCTTTGTCCTTGGCCTCGGCATAGATAGTAGAAGTCTTGACGAGCGGCCCATCACTATTGTGTGCAGCATATCAGTCAGTGGTGTGAATGGAGCTGAGCACAGCACAGCCAATCCCAAGCCCTGTTACTGTTAGCTGTACTATACTGATGTAGTACTGATTAAACCATGTCTGCTTTCACAAGTTTGTCTTCTCGCCATCTGACAAACATGTCGGAAGGGTAGTAGTTCATAGAGTTTTGTATGAAGGTTTTGGCATGGATTGTGGTTGGGGAGGCCAGCCCCCGGCCGTGGCCCGATGTTGAGCTGCCCCCCTGCTGGCAGGGCCAATCCATGGCGAGGTTGTGCTAGCCCCCTGATGACGGGGCCAGCCCCTGTGTCACGGACCGGGGTTGAGCTGGCCCACCATTGCACAGGGCGCCTGGAGGGTGAGTTGATGGGGAGGCGGCCCCTGGTCGTGGACCGAGGTTGGTAGCTGGCCTCCCAGCAGGGTGTTTATAAAGACTGGATGCAGGTAGAGCAATTGGCATGGTCACAGCTCTGTGTCCATATTCGGAGTTTCTTGCTAATAGGCCTCATTCCAATATGGGTGTCTGGGCCCATATATGGATTTCCTGCTCCGGGCCACATTCCAATATGAAAGTCTGTGCCCATATATGGAGTTCCAGCTCCAAGGCTGAATTTCAATACGGAAGACAATGCCCATATATGGAAGTTCCTGCTGTGGATTAGCTGTGTTGTCTGAAGCTTAAAGCTCTCCTCCGAAACTCGCGTTATAAACTACACTTATGAGGTCGGCTGTCAGATTAGTTTGTGTGATGATGACACATATATTTATAATAGGCCCAGGCCTGGCTCTTCAGTCCAGCCGATAAGGGCAGAGGAACCTTATGTTGACCTCGGTCTGACCTTCCTGTCACATGACTTGTGAATTAAATCGATAGACAAGTAGATGAAATACTTATTTTTGTGAATTGACATAAATCAACGTTTTCTGCTGGCATCCTTCTGACAGATGCACCGTAATGCTGCAGCCTGGGCTACACTAATCAGAAAACCTCCTTCGAGTCAAATTAGCGTTGACCTTAGTTAATTGCCTTGTAACGTCAGCTTTAGCTGACTCAGTTAGTTTTGCTATTCTACTTTTCCTACCTCTTTTAATGAGGTAAATTAGAATAAAAAAATCCCAGGATGCCAATAAGCAAAAAAATAGTCAGATAAATGTCATAGAATATATGAGAACAGGTATTAAAGAAATTTGCTCTCACAGGGGACAATGCTGCTTTGCATTGCATATTCTGTGGTTATTAAGTTAACAAAGCCACCCCCAAAAAGTGGCAGCCAGTAAGAAATATCATAGAATTACAAATTAGAATACTAGAATGGGACATTAAAGGTCAGCCATTTTGGTCAGGGGAGTTGGTCAACCACGATTTGCCAGTGCTGTGATAAGATATTGTGTAAAACAATGAATGTGAAGAATTTATCTGCACTGTATGTTTGTTAGCTAGCTAGCCAGCCAATTTTAGAAGAGTGATTCCATACATTTTTCTAATTAATTCAGTGGTAATGCCCGAGAAGCCGGTGTTTGGAGGATATATTAGCACAGGTGTTGTTAGGCCTGAGACGGGTTGAGGGCCAGCAAACCGATCAACATATCCTCCAAACACCAACTCCCGAGGCATTATTGTGGCCGGAGTGATTTGGACAGGAAAAAAAACTCCATTGCGGTAAATAGCACTGGAGAAAAACAAGGCACACAGGTGAATATCCCGGTGATACAAAATATAATAGCTCCACCGAGCTATAATAACCTCCACAATAAACAATCACACACAAAGACAAGGGGGTGGAGAGGGAACACTTATACAGGTACTGATGAGGGGATAAGGAACCAGGTGTGTGTAATAAACAAGACAAGACAAATGGAATGATGAGATGAGGAAGCGGCAGTGGCTAGAAGGCGGTGACGGCGAAGCCGAAGCCTGCCAAAACAAGGAGAGGAGGCAGCTTCGGAGGAAGTCGGACAATTATCACTTTTATACAACGGGTTATCAATATATTCAAATAATGATTGACATATTTTCATTAAATACGTTATTTTAATGAATGTATTCATACTATTTAATCCTTCCACAAGATATAGTCCCGACACAAATCTAGGGTTGCTACCCAAGCCGGCTGCTCGTTCGTTCTATTGGTTTGATTGCTAGAGACGCGACCCAGTCGTTCAGTCTTTTTGTTCTGTATCTATGGACGCACCCGGTCGTTTGTTCTAAATGTTCCATTGCATACTGGCTGGCAACGTTCTTATCCCTTGCTTGCTAGCTAGCCAACTAAGGCTAACTTACAGTCACGTCAAAAGTGCAGCCAGAATAACAGCAAAGTAGCTGCATTTACATTTGTTTAAGCTGTTTTCTAGTGACATTTATTTGGATACATCCATAATAATGAGCTAGTGAGGGCGTGATTTCGCCTGGCATAGAAAATGTGCTCACTCGTCAGGACACTGTTGTTCAGAGGAGCTAGCCAACAACACAGCTAACATAATCACTTCAAACTGAAGCTGTAAAGACTGCAAACTAGCTGCACGTTTGACCCTTTTTTAAATTTACATTTCTTTGTATATATCCATAAAAATGATGCCAGCTGATTTCAGCTGGCAGAGAAATGCCTGTCTGTCTCGTCCCGACTCCCGACACGTTCATTACTATGGGACAGCTGGAGATCGGCAATTTGAATATTAAAACAATGTTGAAAATGTCGGAGAGACAAACAGCAAGGTTTATACAAATCTCCGCTGTTGAAAACGAAATGTTAGTTTGAAAAGAAATGTGAGATAATGTCTCTATGCTCTCCGATGGTGTCTCAGGGGAGTGGGATATGCAAAAACCTAATTTCCAATTCACATGTGTACAATACACACTTGTACATGTGTGAAATATGACAAATGTAAGCACCCACCTAATTATTATTAATATAATTATAATAGCACTCACAGCTTTCCAAGAACATTACATCTGATACAATTATG
This sequence comes from Coregonus clupeaformis, assembly GCF_020615455.1. Classification (NCBI taxonomy): domain Eukaryota; kingdom Metazoa; phylum Chordata; class Actinopteri; order Salmoniformes; family Salmonidae; genus Coregonus; species Coregonus clupeaformis. The sequence continues at coordinate 55,252 of NW_025536569.1, forward strand.
GTCTGTTTACATATATTTTAGAGGCTATTTATACCGATTTAAAAATAAATAAAACCCCATATAAACTACATTTATAATTATATGACTATATTTTAGGTTGACTATAATTCTATTACACAATTTCTGATATATCACATGCCTTACTTTTATTTTCCTGCATAAGTAAAAGCAGGGAAATGCATCACCTATGCCTCTACTGCCATTCATTCCAATAGG
>NW_025536570.1:0-27500 GCF_020615455.1 Coregonus clupeaformis
TGTGACTAATAAACTCATCTAATCTAATTAACGATAGGATTTTAAAGTGTTTTCTAAAATGTATTATTATATTAATTGTATTATTATTAATAGTGTTATTGCTATTATTATTAATAGTAGCATCATAAATGTTATTTGTAGTGCTGCTGCTGTTCCATGACAACCTTTGTCTAGTAATGTTATTTTTCAATGCTGTTAACAAATGTCGTTGCTATAATATTATTTGTGCTTTAAGTAAGGCAATTTACTTTGTACTTTTTTTCATATTGTTAAACAACATTCCAAGTCTGCTAACATTTCCTCTCATAAAATATTAGCAAATTTCAGTATAGAAAAAAATCACAATCATCATTCTGCAGGACTTTTTATTTTGAAGGAAAATCACGGGTCACGACTTATCCTTTCTAGGTCTTGTCTATTCTTACCGCGCGGAGGTGAGCGAAATACGCGGACCATTGATCTACAATAAGAGGTGGACCGTTCCTCTACTTCAGTATAAATGGACTTCCTGTATTCAACACAGTGGGCGGATTCAACACCCGTAGGTTCATGTGAAGTCTTCATCCACTTAATACGTATTCAGCCTATAAGTTAAGATTCTATCTGAAACAGCTTCAAATTACATTTTTGTATATATTGAGGTGATGTTTTGCAGTGCTACCCGGAGAAGGCAGTGTGACACAACAACCAGGTTTGGCAGAAGGACTCCCAGACCAGTGGATTCCCAGCCACTGTGGTCCACCATTAGAGTAGGGCAGGTATCCTCAATTACTTTTTAGATTGTAGTATTTTATTATTCAAAAATAATAACAGTTGGGAGTATTAATGGTATTATAATCAATTTTCATTCCTTTTCACAATGCAACTAGTTTATCAATAATATAATAATAGACCTTTACAGGCTTTGTTAATTCACATCTATTTGATAGGATTTGACCGGCAATATATTTGATGTGAAAAAGAACGCGACTCCGTGAATGGTGGTCCTCAAGAGCTTTGGTACGTGTGATTTGATGGTCTCCAGAATGGGAAAGTTTGGAACCGCTGAGCTAGACAGTCACATCTTGTGGTAACATGATAGGATGGAAAACCAACGATATACAATGATTCTGCAAACCCAAAACAGACAGATTATAATGTATAGTATATGACGTTTACACATTGAACTAATCACAGTAATCAGAACCAACTCACACAGTATATACAAAGACACACACACAAAATACATTCTTAGGTGAAGAAGTGTCTTAGTCCACAGACTAGGAGACAGGCCTCAGCGTCTTCAGATTAGGTGAAGAAGTGTCTTAGTCCACAGACTAGGAGACAGGCCTCAGCGTCTTCAGATTAGGTGAAGAAGTGTCTTAGTCCACAGACTAGGAGACAGGCCTCAGCGTCTTCAGATTAGGTGAAGAAGTGTCTTAGTCCACAGACTAGAGACAGGCCTCAGCATCTTCAGATTAGGTAGAAGTGTCTTAGTCCACAGACTAGGAGACAGGCCTCAGTGTCTTCAGATTAGGTGAAGAAGTGTCTTAGTCCACAGACTGGAGACAGGCCTCAGCGTCTTTCAGATTAGGTTCTACAAGAAAGAGGATGGAGGAGAGAGGGAAGAGAGATCAGAAAGTATGGAGGAGAAGGGAGAGAGAGATCAGAAAGTAGGGAGGAGGAAGGAAGAGAGAGATCAGAAAACGTATGGAGGAGAAGGGAAGAGAGAAGATACAGAAAGTATGGAGGAGAAGGGAAGAGAGAGATCAGAGAAGTGTGGAGGAGAAGGAGGAGTTCAACCTGAGATAATGATGTGATGATGGTCCTATGATGTAACTACAATAAGATAAGTCATTTATTACAGACAGAAACACAAAAACATGCTTCCATTCTGGAAAAACAGTTCCTCTTTGATCTGGGTAGCTGTGTTTTTATTTGACCTATATTTAATCATTACACATATTCAAGTGAGGGAGCAATGAAAACTGTCTTACCTAGATTCACTCAAGTCCTTAACAAGATGGTTTTCATGTTCAACGAGAGCTTTGAGACAAGCTCCCGTCACTTCTGGTCCTTTGGGGATGACTGCTTTCAGTAGTTTTCTCATTCGGTCCTGTTCAGTTGTTTCAGCTGTTATTCTGGAGTGCTCTTCTTCACCAATCATGTTCTTTGACCACAGATCATCTGCTATTGGCATTGAGTTTTGGTTCGCTGAATTAGTTTAGCCCAGTGTTTCTTCAGAAACTCCTCAGCAGGAATGTCGGGGACTGTTAATGCTGAAGGGGGGTCAATTAAATTAATATGGCTTTAGGGTTAACAGCAGCTGTTTCTACATCTTCCAGTCTCTCCAGTTATCATTCCTCTGATAGTCATTTATTGTATATAGCTGACTCCAGGGTTGTGGTCAATTCCAATTAAAGTCAGTCAATTTAAAATAAAAAATTGAAATAATAATTTTTCCTGTTAGGTTTATTGAGAAGTCATTGAAAACAGATGCCCTAAATGTTATCAACAATCTACTCAGAATACTCTAATGTCAAAGTGGACATGTCCCCATACATTCAACATCTGGAAGGTCCCTCAGTCAAGTATCGCATTTCAAGCACAGACTCAACTATATACAAAGACCAGGGATCTTTTTAGAAAGCCTCATAAAGAAGGGCAGTGATTGGTAGATGGGTAACAATAACACATCAGACATTGAATATCTGTTTAAGCACGGTCAAGTTAATAATTATCCTGTGGGTGATGTATTAAACCACCCAGACACATCAAAGATGCAGTCGTCCTTCTGAACTGAGCTGCAGGACAGGAAGGAAACTGCTTAGTGATGTCACCATGAGGCCATTGGTGATTTTAAAACAGCTACAGAGTTCAATGTCTGTGACGGGAGAAAACTGAGGATGGATCAACAACATTGTAGTGACTCCACAATAATGACTTAAAATAACACAAATATACAGAATAAAAATATTCCAAAACATGCATCTTATATGCAACAAGGTACTAAAGTAATACTGCAAAAGGAAACGGCAAAGGAATCCACTTTTTGGCCTAAATGCAAAGCCTCATGTTTGGGGCAAATCCAACACAACACATCACTGAGTAACTGCCTCCTTATTTTCAAGCACGGTGGTGGCTGCATCATGTTATGGGCATGCTTGACAATACTGAGGAGTTTTTCAGGATAAAAAGAAAGCGGGATGGAGCTAAGAACAGACTAAATCCTAAAGGAAAACTTGCTTCAGTCTACTTTTCACCAGACACTGGGAGAGGAATTCACCTTTCAGCAGGACAATAACCTACAACACAAGGCCACATCTACACTGGAGTTGCTTACCAAGAAGACAGTGAATGTTCCGGAGTGGCCAAGTTACAGTTTTGACTTAAATCTGCTTGAAGATCTATGTCAAGAATTGAAAACTGCAGTCTAGCCACGATCCCCAACATCTTGACAGAGCTTGAAGAATTATGAAAAGAATAATGGGCTAATATTGTACAATCCAGGTGTGGAAAGCTCTTAGAGACTTACCCAAGAAGACTCCCAGCTGTAATGGCTGCCAAGGTGTTTCTAACATGTATTGACTCAGGGAGCTATTTCATTTCTATCAATCTAAATATATATATATATAAATATTCTTACACTTTGACATTTGAGTATTTTGTGTAGATTGTTAACAAAAAATGACAATTAAATCCCTTTTAATCCCGCTTTGTAACACAATAAAATGTGATGCAGATACTTTTGCAAGGCACTGGGTTTCTGTCTGAATGTTCTGTAGCATTACACACCACTGAACATGACTCATGAAGACCTTCATCACCCCACTGAACATGACTCATGAAGGTCTTCATCACCCCACTGAACATGACTCATGAAGGTCTTCATCACCCCACTGAACATGACTCATGAAGGTCTTCATCAGTGTCCTTCATCACAACTTGAAGAGACGTTCGCTCTATAACCCTTTTTATAAACCTCGTCCACAAAAACAAACGTACCTATTGGATGAGAGTCTTTGCTGTATTCATCTAAAAGACAAAATAGAGAAAATATCATAAAAACATTTTAATAGCATCTGGAAGAAAAGGACATTTATGATTGACATACTGTTCATGTATAGTATTTCTTACCTTTTGATACCACTGATTTCCATACTGTCCTCTCATCATCCCCGATTAACTCCATCTCAATGTCAACCCCTGTGTTTCTCATAACCATCTTACAACAGCTTGGTGTGGTGTCTGCAGGTAACAGCTGAATCTTCTGTAGAAGGTCATATGGTGCAACGATTGAGACAACAGACAGAGAGAGAGAGAGAGAAAGAAATAGAATGATATTCCAGTTATTAATATATAATATGACAGATACATGTCCTCAGCCTGCTAAAACTGCACCTCTGGATAGATGGAGGAGGAATGGGGATTCTTGACTGCAAACCAACTGTTCAGCTTTAAGGATCCGTTTGGACTTGACAGCAGAAATTCTGAATATCCTTGGGACACCTGATTCTTCTCCCGGTCCCGAACAGCCTACAAAATGAGCAGTGTAGTAGTCAGTCTGAACAATGTAGTCTAATAATTCACACAACATGCAGCTCACTGAGCAATCCTTTTTTGTCAAGCCCAAAAAATTTGTACAATCAATGTATTGATTTTTTACCCTTATTTTACCAGGTAATTGACTGAGAAGAGAGTCTATTTTACAGCAACGACCTCGGGAAGTGTTACAGGGGAAAGGGGATGAATGAGCCAATTGGAAGCTGGGGATGATTAGGTGGCCATGATGGTATGAGGGCCAGATAGTGAATTTAGCCAGGACACCGGGGTTAACACCCCTACTCTTACGATAAGTGCCATGGGATCTTTAGTGTTCACAGAGAGTCAGGAAACATGTTTAACGTCCCATGCGAAAGACAGCACACTACTCAGGGCAATGTCCCCTTCACTGCCCCGGGGCATTGGGTTCTCCTTCGAACAGAGAGAAGAGTGCCGTCTACTGGCTCTTCAAATGAATGAGACAGAAATAGATTTCTCACAGAGCTGCATGTTGTCTTTGTAATCTATAGATTTTCAACAAACTATCAGCTTTCCTTTAGTAAGTTTCAACATACTGTTGTCACTTCAATGATGGTGCCTCACCTCTTTCTGACTGGAGTTTCTGAGGAGCATGTACAGCCGTGAAATTACTGTTGCCTTTTTTTACTGCCATATAGAGGACCACGTCACAGTGGACATCTACGTTCCAAAAAAGATATAGCTCAGTATAACAGCGATAGCTGAGAACTTGGGATGGAGAATCTTAGCATGGAATCTGGTGACCTCATGCACTTCCTCAACAGACACTCCATGTTCCTCTACATGAAGAATCTTCATCTCATTCCTCAGGGAAGGGTTGGTCCTGAACAACACAATAAAAAAGGAGACAGAAAGACAAATATTGTATTATTCATCCACCTAAAACACAAAGAATATGCAGTATCAGATCACAGTAAACTCAAACTCCCAGAATATTCATTCATTCATTCAGGGAAGTGAAACTCAGTTACATGGAAATGTCTTTCTGAATACTATGTCTATATGGTTTTACCTAAACAGACAAAGTGTGGCAGATGAACTTCCTCCAGTTCACCTAACTCCATAGTGATGTCCAGCAATGGACCACCTTGTCCGTACTGCTTGTCTTTCAGAAGTTGACTGTAGGGTTCCCAGTTCCTGAAGTGATACTTCAGAATGACATCTCTCACACACCCAGCGGAGCCCAGACACTGTGCACTCATAACGCCCTTTGGGTGTCCTGTGCCTGAGGGCAACAACAAGATATGGTAGAGAGGGTCAATCGTCAAATGGAGAGGTTGGATTAGAAGCCTATTCCCAAAGGTAATGGGGAAATACACTAGCAAGTGGAATGAAATGTTAAAAGTAGTTATTTTACCTGAACATTGTCACTCCCTGGACAGTGGATGTCGGGTTCAATCGGAAGCCAGTGTGTGGAGTCTGAACAAGGACAAGCATGTCAGTTATACATATGGGGCCAGTTTCCTGGACACAGATTGAGTCTAGTGCTGGACATAAAGCATGATCAATGGAAGTTTCAATAGAAAGTTATTTAAGGTCCAAGACTAGGCTTAATCTTTGTCCGGGAAACTGGCCCATTAAATGAACAAAGTAATTTTTCAATGTTACATGGAATGCTGGTGATTTATCCAATTAAACTGTCTAATGACAAAATATGACAGAAGTTAAAATCCTGCATTCCTACAAGCAGAACACAGGACTGTCTATATCCCAGTATGAATGGTTGGTCAGTACACACCTGGCTTTCAGACTGTGTTTATATTACTAAAGCAGAACACAGGACTGTCTATATCCCCAGTATGAATGGTTGGTCAGTACACACCTGGCTTTCGGACTGTGTTTATATTACTAAAAGCAGAACACAGGACTGTCTATATCCCAGTATGAATGGTTGGTCAGTACACACCTGGCTTTCAGACTGTGTTTATATTACTAAAGCAGAACACAGGACTGTCTATATCCCAGTATGAATGGTTGGTCAGTACACACCTGGCTTTCAGACTGTGTTTATATTACTAAAGCAGAACACAGGACTGTCTATATCCCAGTATGAATGGTTGGTCAGTACACACCTGGCTTTCAGACTGTGTTTATATTACTAAAGCAGAACACAGGACTGTCTATATCCCAGTATGAATGGTTGGTCAGTACACACCTGGCTTTCAGACTGTGCCTGACTCCTGAAGGTATGTAAAAGTGAGAATTGACATTATGACTTACCTCAACATGGTCACAAGTCTTACAGCTCTGAGGAATCCCTGAAGTCAAAAGTAGTTGTTATTTAAGACGGACAATCTCATGTAATAATGAATTAATAAATATTAAACAGACTTGTAATAAAAATGAATGTAAGTGAGCAACAGTCTCAGAATGTACACTCATTATCATACCATAATCTGACATTAGTGTTATATTAATGAATGTTTGTGGAAGCAGGAAACAACATGGTTCTGGTCCATGTTTTGGAGATGTTGGGGGCCTGATTTCTGGTAGATCCCAGGATGAGAGCTTAAAGGTAGAGTCAGCTAAATGATGTTGTACGAGCAGCACCGCAGATATTGTGATGAGCAAGATGCCTGACTTCTCTCTCACACAGTCTCTGCCCATGTGCACGGGTTCTCTTCACTCTCTTACAGCGTGGTAGCCACGGGACCAAAACAGAGAAGTTTAGCATCGCGCTCCAACGCTCTTAGTTGTTGTAGAAGTTTACCCACTATGATGTTTACTTTGTGCATCTACATCATATTGCTGACTCTACCTTTAAGTTTGTTTTGACCAAATAGATCATGATTGTGTTCCTTGCCTGGGACTCAAGTATAAAGAACGCTTTAAAAGTATTTTTGATTGAAAACAATTAAATCAGTTAACACTCACATATTCTCAGGTCCAGGCTTGATACAACACTCTCCATCATGGTCTCTGCTGTTGGGAAAGCAGATGGATAGACTGTGATTAAACTAAAAACAACTTATAAAGGCTTTATATAGCATACATACAGTCTTCATAAGCAATACAAAGGGTGTATAAAGGGTGACAGAACAGCTCCCTATGTAGGGTGCATTGCCAAATGTGACATAACACTATGTCAACTTCCACGAAGTCATACTGATGGTGACAATACAGGTGACATTGCTTATCTTGATGAAAGCCCCTAGAGACGTGAAGTCACCAGGTATCATTTTAACAGGTTCTGATGCCCTCTTGTGGAGAGTGAAACTGACACTACAGTGAGACATAGGAGAGGAAACATCTGTACGTCCAACAGAACACATTAAAAACACACCACTACTACTAATCTAACTGTCTGTAGGTCCAACAGAACACATTAAAACACACCACTACTACTAATCTAACTGTCTGTAGGTCCAACAGAACACATTAAAACACACCACTACTACTAATCTAACTGTCTGTAGGTCCAACAGAACACATTAAAACACACCACTACTACTAATCTAACTGTCTGTAGGTCCAACAGAACACATTAAAACACACCACTACTACTAATCTAACTGTCTGTAGGTCCAACAGAACACATTAAAACACACCACTACTACTAATCTAACTGTCTGTAGGTCCAACAGAACACACTAAAACACACCACTACTACTAATCTAATTGTAGGAATGATTCCAGAGGAAAACACATGATAAAACATTGCTATGACTCACCTTTGAATGTGTTGGTCATCTATCTGACACAGGGTCACTGAGGAGGAGGAATAAACCCCAAACCCAAACCCAAACCCAGGATAGAGGGGTTCAGTGAATGTGGTGTGTTCTGTGTAAAGGTGTGTCAGTGTACCAGAGGAGGACACGCTATAGAAGGACAAAGTACCAGCTGGCCAGTCCAGATACACTCCAACTCTGTTAGAAACAGGACCAGGGATGGATCTGATGACTCCAGCATGGTACAATTGAAAACCTGTGTCATTGCAGACTAAACCCCAGGACTTCCTGTTGTATCCAAACCAACTGTCCATCTCTCCCTTCCTCTGCATTCCATTGTACACCACACAAATGTGAGAAATGTCACCATCCCACTCCACCTCCCAGTAATAACGAGATCCAGATAAGACTTCTCTGCAGAGAACTTGGGGATAATGGTCAAATCTGTCTGGATGGTCTTCATAATGCTGCTTCTCCTCCACCCATGTCACCTTCCTGTTCCCCTCAGACAGTATCAGTTCTGGGTTTGCTGTATTTGGGTCCAGGGTGAGATGACAGGCATCTGTAGACAAAAGGAGAGTTTAATCAAACCACATCTTCATATAAAATGTTGTTTTGTAGGTAGAGAACAAGTATTGATTAGTTACTATGTTCCTGTAGTTCTGAATATGCAGTTAATTAGGATTGAAGAGACTTACATTTCCTCAGCCCTGGTTTCAGCCTGAACTCTCCACCATGATCCACACTGTAGGAGAAACAGGTTATTGACTGACAAAGACCTAATAAAGCAGTCAACATTTAAACCATATTGCTGTGTTCTGGTGCACTATCCAAGTTCATTACTAGAGACATACAGGTATTCTATCCTACCTACTGCATACAGAACAGAGTACAATTCATTACTAGAGACATACAGGTATTCTATCCTACATACTGCATACAGAACATAGTACAATTCCAACAGGATATCAGAGATGCAGAAGAAGAGTATTCATGTGGTGATGATGTATGCTGTGTTGGAGTGCTAAGCCTGCTGGGTAAACGTCCCCTTAATTCTACCATCATGTCCTCATGTTACTGAACCTACTACACTACATAGGACACAACCACTGCTCACACTATTAGGACATCTATTCTGACTTACTTCAGCTTCATCAGTTTATCTGTGGGATCCACCAGAGCAGCTGAAAGCAGTCCCCCTGCAGAGTCTCCTGGGTGATTGTAGCTCAGGTCCAGCTCTTTCAGGTGGGAGGGTTTGACCTCAGAGCTGAAGACAGAGCAGCACAGCCCTCCTCTGTGACCAGACAGCCAGACAGCCTACAGAGAGACACAACAGCTGTCTAGGTTGGTGGACTGGTGTCAATCATCTTGTAGGACACCCATACATTTGTCCATGACACAAACATTGTGATGAAACATCAGATGTTCAGAGTATTTGTTTTACTAAGCTCAGTAACGACCTGACTGAAACAGCTGTACTTACCCCAGTGTGTGTAGTTTACAGTCTGGATCCTCCAGTCCAGCAGAGGGCAGTGTAACTCAGCTCAGTACCGACCTGACTAAAACAGCTGTACATACCCCAGTGTGTGTAGTTTACAGTCTGGATCCTCCAGTCCAGCAGAGGGCAGTGTAACTCAGCTCAGTACCGACCTGACTGAAACAGCTGTACTTACCCCAGTGTGTGTAGTTTACAGTCTGGATCCTCCAGTCCAGCAGACAGCTGTGTAACTCCTGAGTCCTGCAGGTCATTGTCTCTCAGCTCCAGTTGTTTCAGTTGTGAGTTGGGTGAACTCAGGACTGAGGCCAGATCTGAACAGCAACCCTCTGTCAGACCACACTGACCTAGACTAGAGGGCAGAAGAGCACATGATTAACAAATGTTTAAAACATCCACATAATAACTCATACTGAAGAAAGTTAACTCACACTAGTGTCTGTATGTTGCAGAGTGTACTGGTTAGTCCAACACAGAGCAGCTCCACTCCTCTGTCTCCCAGGTCATTGTAGCTGAGGTCCAGTTCTCTCAGGGGGGAGTTTGGTGTCTGCAGAGCTGAGGCCAGAGTCTCACAGGATTCATATGTGAGTTTACAGCCAGCCAGTCTGGAGAGAGGAGATATGTTGATACACTGTTAAATATGCAAAGCTTTAAGAATAATGAGATGCATTAAGATAATAACAGAAGGACACATGATTAACCAATGTTAAAAACATAATAACTCACTCAAGATATTTACCTTAGTTTTATATATGTTATGTACAGTGGGGGAAAAAAGTATTTAGTCAGCCACCAATTGTGCAAGTTCTCCCACTTAAAAAGATGAGAGAGGCCTGTAATTTTCATCATAGGTACACGTCAACTATTTCAGACAAAATGAGAACAGAAAATCCAGAAAATCACATTGTAGGATTTTTTATGAATTTATTTGCAAATTATGGTGGAAAATAAGTATTTGGTCACCTACAAACAAGCAAGATTACTGGCACTCACAGACCTGTAACTTCTTCTTTAAGAGGCTCCTCTGTCCTCCACTCGTTACCTGTATTAATGGCACCTGTTTGAACTTGTTATCAGTATAAAAGACACGTGTCCACAACCTCAAACAGTCACACTCCAAACTCCACTATGGCCAAGACCAAAGAGCTGTCAAAGGACACCAGAAACAAAATTGTAGACCTGCACCAGGCTGGGGAAGACTGAACCTGCAATAGGTAAGCAGCTTGGTTTGAAGAAATCAACTGTGGGAGCAATTATTAGGAAATGGAAGACATACAAGACCACTGATAATCTCCCTCGATCTGGGGCTCCACGCAAGATCTCACCCGTGGGGTCAAAATGATCACAAGAACGGTGAGCAAAAATCCCAGAACCACACGGGGGGACCTAGTGAATGACCTGCAGAGAGCTGGGACCAAAGTAACAAAGCCTACCATCAGTAACACACTACGCCGCCAGGGACTCAAATCCTGCAGTGCCAGACGTGTCCCCCTGCTTAAGCCAGTACATGTCCAGGCCCGTCTGAAGTTTGCTAGAGTGCATTTGGATGATCCAGAAGAGGATTGGGGAGAATGTCATATGGTCAGATGAAACCAAAATATAACTTTTTGGTAAAAAACTCAACTCAGTCGTGTTTGGAGGACAAAGAATGCTGAGTTGCATCCAAAAGAACACCATACCTACTGTGAAGCATGAGGGTGGAAAAATCATGTGCTTTGGGGCTATTTTTCTGCAAAGGACCAGGGCGACTGATCCGTGTAAAGGAAAGAATGAATGGGGCCATGTATCGTGATATTTTGAGTGAAAACCTCCTTCCATCAGCAAGGTCATTGAAGATGAAACGTGGCTGGGTCTTTCAGCATGACAATGATCCCAAACACACCGCTCGGGCAACGAAGGAGTGGCTTCGTAAGAAGCATTTCAAGGTCCTGGAGTGGCCTAGCCAGTCTCCAGATCTCAACCCCATAGAAAATCTTTGGAGGGAGTTGAAAGTCCGTGTTGCCCAGCGACAGCCCCAAAACATCACTGCTCTAGAGGAGATCTGTATGGAGGAATGGGCCAAAATACCAGCAAAAGTGTGTGAAAACCTTGTGAAGACTTACAGAAAACGTTTGACCTGTGTCATTGCCAACAAAGGGTATATAACAAAGTATTGAGAAACTTTTGTTATTGACCAAATACTTATTTTCCACCATAATTTGCTACTAAATTCATTAAAAATCCTACAATGTGATTTTCTGGATTTTTTTCTCTCATTTTGTCTGTCATAGTTGACGTGTACCTATGATGAAAATTACAGGCCTCTCTCATCTTTTTAAGTGGGAGAACTTGCACAATTGGTGGCTGACTAAATACTTTTTTTCCCCACTGTATGTTTCTGGATATGTCCCAAAATATTAAAATAATTTTAAAAACATACACATACTAACTATACTGAACAAAAATATAAACCCAACATGTAAAGTGTTGGTCCCACGTTTCATGAGCTGAAATAAAAGATCCCAGATATGTTCCATACGCACAAAAGCTTATTTCTCTCAAATGTTGTGCATAAATTTGTTTAGATCCCTGTTAGTGAGCATTTCTCCTTTGTTAAGATAATCCATTTTGTTAAGATAATCCATTCACCTGACAGGTGTGGTATATCAAGAAGCTGATTAAACTGCATGATCATTACACAGGTGCACCTTGTGCTGGGGACAATAAAAGGCCACACTGAAATGTACAGTTTTGTCACACAACACAATGCCACAGATGTGTCAAGTTTTGAGGGAGCGTGCAATTGGCATGATGACTGCAGGAATGTCCACCAGAGCTGTTGCTAGAGAATTTTATGTTAATTTCTCTACCATAAACCGCCTCCAACATCGTTTTAGAGAATTTGGCAGTACATCCAACCGGCCTCACGATTACAGACCACATGTAACCACGCCAGCCCAGGACCTCCACATCCGGCTTCTTCACATGCAGGATGGTCTGAGACAAGCCACCAGGACAGCTGATTTAACTGTGGGTTTTCACAACCGAAAAATGTCTGCACAAACTGTCAGAAACCGTCTCAGGGAAGCTCATCTGCGTGCTCGTCATCCTCACCAGGGTCTTGACCTGACTGCAGTTCGGCGTCGTAACCGACTTCTGTGGGCAAATGCTCACCGTCGATGGCCACTGGCACACTGGAGAAGTGTGCTCTTCACGGATGAATCCCGGTTTCAACTGTACCGGGAAGATGGCAGAAAGCGTGTATGGCGTCGTGATGGCATTGTGTGGGCGAGCGGTTTGCTGATGTCAACGTTGTGAACAGAGTGCCCCATGGTGGCGGTGGGGTTATGGTATGGGCCGGCATAAGCTACGGACAATGAACAAAATCGCATTTTATCGATGGCAATTTGAATGCACAGAGATACCGTGATGAGATCCTGAGGCCCATTGTCGTGCCATTCAACCGCCCCCATCACCTCATGTTTCAGCATGATAATGCACGGCCCCGTGTCGCAAGGATCTGTATACAATTCCTGGAAACTGAAAATGTCCCAGTTCTTCCATGGACTGCATACTCACCAGACATGCATGTTTGGGATGCTCTGGATCGACGTGTACGACAGCATCTTCCAGTTCCCGGCAGTTTCCAGCAACTTCGCACAGCCATTGAAGAGGAGTGGGAGAACATTCCACAGGCCACAATCAACAGCCTGATCAACTCTATGTGAAGGAGACGTGTCGCGCTGCATGAGGCAAATGGTGGTCACACCAGATACGGACTGGTTTTCTGATACACACCCATACTTATTTTTTTAAAGGTATCTGTGACCAACAGATGCATATCTGAATTCCCATTTATGAGAAATCCATAGATTAGGGCCTAATGAATTTATTTCAATTGACTGATTTCCTCATATGAACTGTAACTCAGTAAAACCTTTCAAATTGTTGCATGTTGCGTTTATATTCTTGTTCAGTATATAGTACATACATAATATATAAACACTCACAGTGGATACTGAAGATATTTAACTCACACTAGTGTCTGTATGTTGCAGAGTGGACTGGTTAGTCCAACACAGAGCAGCTCCACTCCTCTGTCTCCCAGGTCATTGTAGCGGAGGTCCAGTTCTCTCAGGGGGGAGTTTGGTGTCTGCAGAGCTGAGGCCAGAGTCTCACAGGATTCATATGTGAGTTTACAGCCAGACAGTCTGGAGAGAGGAGATATAGTGATACACTGTTAAATATGCAAAGCTTTAAGAATAATGAGATACATTAAGACAATAACAGAAGGACACATGATTAACCAATGTTAAAAACATACTAACTCACTCAAGACTCTCTTGCTATCTCTCTCAGAATGACCTTCTTGATCCAAACCAGTCAGGTTTCAGGACTGGTCATTCAACTGAGACTGCTCTTCTCTGTGTCACGGAGGCTCTCCGCACTGCTAAAGCTAACTCCCTCTCCTCTGCTCTTGTCCTTCTAGACCTGTCTGCTGCCTTTGATACTGTGAACCATCAGATCCTCCTCTCCACCCTCTCCGAGCTGGGCATCTCCGGCGCGGCTCACTCCTGGATTGCGTCCTACCTGACCGGTCGCTCCTACCAAGTGGTGTGGCGAGAAGCTGTCTCCGCACCACGTGCTCTCACCACTGGTGTCCCCCAGGGCTCAGTTCTAGGCCCTCTCCTTTTCTCCCCTATACACCAAGTCACTTGGCTCTGTCATATCCTCACATGGCCTCTCCTATCATTGCTACGCTGACGATACACAACTAATCTTCTCCTTTCCCCCTTCTGATAACCAGGTGGCGAATCGCATCTCTGCATGTCTGGCAGACATATCAGTATGGATGACGGATCACCACCTCAAGCTGAACCCTGGCAAGACGGAGCTGCTCTTCCTCCCGGGGAAGGACTGCCCGTTCCATGATCTCGCCATCACGGTTGACAACTCCGTTGTGTCCTCCTCCCAGAGTGCGAAGAGCCTTGGCGTGACCCTGGACAACACCCTGTCATTCTCCGCTAACATCAAGGCGGTGACCCGCTCCTGCAGGTTCATGCTCTACAACATTCGGAGAGTACGACCCTGCCTTACACAGGAAGCGGCACAGGTCCTAATCCAGGCACTTGTCATCTCCCGTCTGGATTACTGCAACTCGCTGTTGGCTGGCCTCCCTGCCTGTGCCATTAAACCCCTACAACTCATCCAGAATGCCG
Organism: Coregonus clupeaformis; assembly: GCF_020615455.1. Lineage (NCBI taxonomy): Eukaryota > Metazoa > Chordata > Actinopteri > Salmoniformes > Salmonidae > Coregonus > Coregonus clupeaformis. The sequence goes on from NW_025536570.1 coordinate 14,922, forward strand.
CAGCCCGTCTGGTGTTCAACCTTCCCAAGTTCTCTCACGTCACCCCCCCTCCTCCGCACACTCCACTGGCTTCCAGTTGAAGCTCGCATCCGTTACAAGACCATGGTGCTTGCCTATGGAGCAGTGAGGGGAACGGCACCTCTGTACCTTCGGGCTCTGATCAGTCCCTACACCCAAACGAGGGCATTGCGTTCATCCACCTCTGGCCTGCTGGCTCCCCTTCCTCTGCGGAAGCATAGTTCCCGCTCAGCCCAGTCAAAACTGTTCGCTGCTCTGGCACCCCAATGGTGGAACAAGCTCCCTCACGACGCCAGGACAGCGGAGTCACTCACCACCTTCCGGAGACATTTGAAACCCCACCTCTTTAAGGAATACCTGGGATAGGATAAAGTAATCCTTCTACCCACCCCCCTCCCAAAAAATTGTAAAGTGGTTATCCCACTGGCTATAGGGTGAATGCACCAATTAGTGAGTCGCTCTGGATAAGAGCGTCTGCTAAATGACGTAAATGTGCCCTTGAGCAAGGCACTTAACCCTAATTGCTCCTGTAAGTCGCTCTGGATAAGAGCGTCTGCTAAATGACTAAAATGTAAAATGTAAAATGTAAGACATTTAACCTTAGTTTGATATATTTATCACATTTGATGTATGTTTCTGCATATTTACCAAGATGTTCAAATAATGTTAAAAACATACACATACTAACTACATACATAATATATAAACACTCACAGTGGATACTGAAGATATTTAACTCACACTAGTGTCTGTATGTTGCAGAGTGGACTGGTTAGTCCAACACAGAGCAGCTCCACTCCTCTGTCTTCCAGGTCATTGTAGCTGAGGTCCAGTTCTCTCAGGGGGGAGTTTGGTGTCTGCAGAGCTGAAGCCAGAGTCTCACAGGATTCATATGTGAGTTCACAGCGATCCAGTCTGGAGAGAGGAGATCATCTGTTAGATATACAAATCCTTCAGAATAATGATACTGTATACATCAACTCAATAACAGAACTTACAGTGCTCTCTTGCAGGTTTTCACTACCGGCAGCAACCTCTGATAACCTTTCCCTAATGTGTTGTATGTCTTCAGGTCAAACTCCTCCAGCACCTCCTCTGACATCAGTAACAGGTAGGCCAGGGCTGAACATTGGTCACGTTTTAGTCTTGTTTCTGAAAGAGTTCCTGATCGCAGGGAGGTTTGCATGTCTTCAACTAGAGAGTTGGCACCAAGTTCATTCAGACAGTGGAACAAGTTGATGATCCTTTCTGGTGAGGATTCCCTTTTGATCTTGTCTGAAAGGTACCTGACTGTTCTCTTGACTGTTTCCTCATTGCTCTGTGTTGTACTTCCTGTCTGTGTCAGAAGGCCTCGTAACAGATTCTGATTGGACTCCAGTGAGAGACCCAGAAGGAAGCGGAGGAACAGGTCCAGGTGTCCATTCTCACTCTTCAAGGCCTGGTCCACTGCTCTCCTGTGTAAGTCAAACAACTGGATTGACTCCTCCTCTTCATCCTCACTAGTGGTGGAAAAAACATTTTCCTTCTTGTCCAGACATGATTCTGAAGCATGCACTGCTGCTAGAAACTCCTGCATGCTCAGATGCACAAAGCTGTAGACCTTCTCTTGGTTCAGCCCAGATTCTTCTTTAAAGATCTCTGTACACAATGCTGAGTACTCTGATGCCTCTGTGACATCAAGGCCACACTCTCTCAGGTCCTCCTCATAGAAGATCAGGTTGCCCTTCTGCAGCTGTTGGAAAGCCAGCTTTGCCAGTTTCAGGATCATCTCTTTGTCTGACTGAGACAGTTCCTTTGGGTTTGTCTCTGTGGCTTTGTTGTACTTCTTGTTCTTCACAATGATTTGGATGAGCGTGAAGTGTGTGAACATCTGGGTCAGAGTTTTGGGGACTTCATCCTTCTCTGCCTCTTTCAGCATCATCTCAAGGACAGTGGCTGATATCCAACAGAAGACTGGCATGAGGCACATGATGTGGAGGCTCCTTGATGTCTTCATGTGTTTGATGATTTCATTGGCCAGATTCTGATCTGTGATTTTCTTCCTGAAGTACTCCTCCTTCTGTGGATCATTGAACCCTCGTACCTCTGTCACCTGGTCAACACACTCAGGAGGGATCTGATTGGCTGCTGCAGGCCGTGAGGTTATCCAGAGGAGAGCAGAGGGAAGCAGATTCCCCTTGATGAGGTTTGTCAGCAGCACGTCCACTGAGGTTGGCTTCGTGACATCACAGCACCTCTCATTGTTTTTGAAGTCTAGAGGAAGTCGACACTCATCCAGACCATCAAAAATGAAAACAGTTTTGGTTTCACCATCTTCAATGCTGTCAATCTCTTTCAGCTCTGAGAAGTAGTGGGAAAGAAGTTGCATCAGACTGTATTGGTCCTTTTTCAGGTTCAGATCACGGAAAGGAAGAGGAAACATGAAATGAACGTCCTGATTTGCTTTTCCCTCTGCCCAGTCAAGGATGACCTTCTGCACAGAGACTGTTTTTCCAATGCCAGCGATTCCTTTTGTCAGCACAGTTCTGATAGGTTTGTCTTGTCCAGGTAAAGGCTTGAAGATGTCGTTGCATTTGATTGGTGTCTCTTGTGTGGTTTGTTTCTTGGATGCCATCTCTATCTGTCTCACCTCATGTTCATTATTGACCCCTCCACTTCCACCCTCTGTGATGTAGAGCTCTGTGTAGATGTCCTTTAACAGACTTTGGTTTCCATGGTGTCCAATTCCTTCAGATATGTGTTGATACTTGTGTTTCAGTTTAGCCTTAATGTCTTGTTGGACTGTCAGAAGAGTTTGACCTGTAGGAAAAACATGAGATTGATATTAATACCATAAAACTAGAAGATTAACTTTTGAATGTTAAAATTGATCAACATGATCTAATATTAAAGCAGTAATTTGATCAATAGAGAAAGATGTAAGGTGTGGACGGGAGGGCTGTTGTAACTCCCAGTCTTACTCCTCATACCCAGAGGGTTGTGTGTGAACATTACAGCACCCTGGCTGACAATCCCCTCCATCGTCTCAACTGGATCCTGAACGTTTTCATAGTCCAACTGGTAGTCAGAGCTTTTCATCTGTTGTTCAGACATTTTGCCACGTCTCAGAGGTTCCCGGCTGGGTGTAGGTGACTCTGCTCTGGGCTTCTGGACACTTTCAACAAAACAGGGAGACAGATCACTTCATCAATAGTGCATCAATATCACATCAACAACTGCATAGCTGAACTCAAGTCCTGATGTTTCTTTGAAATGAGGGGCTGCTGTTCTGAAGCCTTTTCCAGATTGCTAAAAATCTGAAGCATGTACGGGATTCTCTACTTTACACACAGTCTCTACTCTACTCATTCACTATGGGATTCTCTACTTTACACAGTCTCTACTCTACTCATTCACTATGGGATTCTCTACTTTACACAGTCTCTACTCTACTCATTCATTCACTATGGGATTCTCTACTTTACACAGTCTCTACTCTACTCATTCACTATGGGGATTCTCTACTTTACACACAGTCTCTACTCTACTCATTCACTATGGGATTCTCTACTTTACACACAGTCTCTACTCTACTCATTCACTATGGGATTCTCTACTTTACACACAGTCTCTACTCTACTCATTCACTGTATGGGATTCTCTACTTTACACACAGTCTCTACTCTACTCATTCACTGTATGGGATTCTCTACTTTACACACAGTCTCTACTCTACTCATTCACTATGGGATTCTCTACTTTACACACAGTCTCTACTCTACTCATTCACTATGGGATTCTCTACTTTACACACAGTCTCTACTCTACTCATTCACTATGGGATTCTCTACTTTACACAGTCTGTACTCTACTCATTCACTGTATGGGATTCTCTACTTTACACAGTCTCTACTCTACTCATTCACTATGGGATTCTCTACTTTACACAGTCTCTACTCTACTCATTCATTCACTATGGGATTCTCTACTTTACACAGTCTCTACTCTACTCATTCACTATGGGATTCTCTACTTTACACACAGTCTCTACTCTACTCATTCACTATGGGATTCTCTACTTTACACACAGTCTCTACTCTACTCATTCACTATGGGATTCTCTACTTTACACACAGTCTCTACTCTACTCATTCACTGTATGGGATTCTCTACTTTACACACAGTCTCTACTCTACTCATTCACTGTATGGGATTCTCTACTTTACACACAGTCTCTACTCTACTCATTCACTATGGGATTCTCTACTTTACACACAGTCTCTACTCTACTCATTCACTATGGGATTCTCTACTTTACACACAGTCTCTACTCTACTCATTCACTATGGGATCCTCTACTTTACACAGTCTCTACTCTACTCATTCACTATAGGATTCTCTACTTTACACAGTCTCTACTCTACTCATTCACTGTATGGGATTCTCTACTTTACACACAGTCTCTACTCTACTCATTCACTGTATGGGATTCTCTACTTTACACAGTCTCTACTCTACTCATTCACTGTATGGGATTCTCTACTTTACACAGTCTCTACTCTACTCATTCACTATGGGATTCTCTACTTTACGTAGTCTCTACTCTACTCATTCACTGTATGGGATTCTCTACTTTACACACAGTCTCTACTCTACTCATTCACTATGGGATTCTCTATTTACACAGTCTCTACTCTACTCATTCACTGTATGGGATTCTCTACTTTACACACAGTCTCTACTCTACTCATTCACTATAGGATTCTCTACTTTACACAGTCTCTACTCCACTCATTCACTGTATGGGATTCTCTACTTTACACACAGTCTCTACTCTACTCATTCACTGTATGGGATTCTCTACTTTACACACAGTCTCTACTCTACTCATTCACTGCCCAGAGAACAGACTACTCTGGCCCTTTCAGTGATGAATGGAGAATGGTGCTTGTTTAATAAAGCTACATCAATCAATGTCTGCAAGATCACATACTGATAGTATTCTACAGAACCCAATATAATAGCATAGCCGGCCAAACCCTCCCCTACCCTGGATGACACTGGGCCAATTGTGCGCCGCCCCATGGGTCTCCCGGTCGCGGCCGGCTGCGACAGAGCCTGGACTCAAACCAGGATCTCTAGTGGCACAGCTAGCACTGCGATGCAGTGCCTTAGACCACTGCACCACTCGGGAGGCCCCCTGGTCAAAGGATTTTTGGAAACACTTCTCTTAAATTAGTTGTATATCTTTAAAATAACTATATTTACAATTGATCTCTTACCTCTTAGAACTGGTATCTTGAGTCAGACTCTTTTTAGAGGCAGTGGCCCCCTCCTCTCTCTCAGAATACTTCCTCTTAGTGGCAGTGCCTCTCTCCTCTCTCTCCCCAGAGAGACTCATTTTAGAGGCAGTGGTCTCCTCTTCTCTCTCCCCAGACAGACCCATTTTAGAGACAGTGGTCCCCTCCTCTCTCTCCCCAGAGAGACTCATTTTAGAGGCAGTGGTCCCCTCCTCTCTCTCCCCAGAGAGACTCATTTTAGAGGCAGTGGTCCCCTCCTCTCTCTCCCCAGAGAGACTCATTTTAGAGTCACAGCTCACTCAGCTACAATAAGAAATAACAGAACAGTCAATATTTCTGAACATTGTTGAAGTAGCATTAACATTGACAAGACTTTTACAGAGTTCACACAACAACGTCACCTGCTAAATGAAATTACCTCGATAACAGCATGTCAGTTAAATATAACAACCAGAACCGTTATTTTTTTTGTTCACTGTTCAGACCAGCAAAATTAAGTTCTGAACCGGTTCAAACCCAAAAAAAGTAACGGTTTATATTGTTCATATCTGTTCATTTCTTAAACCTCTGAAATCTCTCTATTTTTATTTAATTTAGCTCCACATTAAATGACTTGACCAATCAGCGCTGATAGAACAGCTTGCTGTGGAGCGGGCAAGCTATTTAAATGCATTGGACAGTGTAGTGAAATTTAGCGTGAGGGGAAAGAGTGAGAGGAGGTTGGAGGAGGTTGGAGGAGGAGGCTTGGCATCTTGTTGTTATGACATGCATTATCTGAATTACGTCTACAGAATTATACCTACATTGGACCGGCGTCTATGAAGGAACTTTGAAGGTCTTTGAACTTCAGAGATTTGGTTTACCTAATGTTGGACCAGCGCTAGCTAGCTAGTTTCTGTGTGCAGAGCGACACCAGAATAAATTTTTTTAAAAAGTCACCTTTTTGTAGTTAATAAATCCAATGTAAAACTTAATAACCATAGTATCCTTAACTAGCATTGAAAAAGGGAATCCGTTTTCCCGTAATGAATTCTCTCTCCCTAATTTCTGAATCACGCTACAGTAGACTATGCACACTGGCAAAGACTTTCAGCTGGCAGGCCGACACTGGAATACGACACTGGGGAACAAAATGCCTGGAACGCAAAATAACGTTACTAACTGGTTCCCGTGCTTTGAAAATAAAATAACGGTTTCGTTCTAATTCTGTCCCTCGAAGAATTGAAATTATTATTCCCTGAACCGGTTCCAATCATTGTTGGTAACAACAAAACACTATTTATATATATTTTTTAAAGCAATATATTAATATCAGTGGAGGCTGCTGAGGGGAGGACGGCTCATAATAATGTCTGGAATGGAGTAAATGGAATGGTATCAAACACATGGTTTTCACTTGGCTATGAACACAGCATGATGTCCGATGTCCACCAGATGCATATGAGGTTTTGTTTTGCCGGATGTCTAGCCAGTATTTTCCATACATGACGCACGTGCTTCGCTTTTAAACTCGCTAAAAGCTAAAAGCTAGTTGGAGTCTGTGTGTGTACTTCCATTTGTACCACCGCACGGTAAAGCAACGCACAAGTTGAAAATATTTAATGCATGCAGAACGCAGCACAGCCTCGTGCGCCATCCCCAATGTAGCGTTAGCAGCAAGAGTTTGATCCATCTGGTGGACATGATGCAAGTACGTTTGATTGTGCCTGAGCTGGGTGTTTTCATTGAGTGCACACTGTAGAAAACTGTAGCAAAACATTTTGCAACAAAAACTAGAGTTTCTATTAGACAAATTCAGGTAGGTCCCTCTCCGTTTTGGTCCGTTTACTGAAAAGGCCGACACCCACCGCTTGAGTTCACTTGAGGTGCGGTACCGGTTATCTCAACCTGTACACTGGCTGCGGGGTTTTCATCAAGACAAATGGTGTGTGCTGATGTAACAGTTCTGCATCAGTCCCTCTCCGAGCCTCTACCTGGGCTCGAACCAGGGACCCTCTGCACACAATGACAACAGTCACCCTCGAAGCATCGTTACCCATCGCTCCACAAAAGCCGCGGCCCTTGCAGAGCAAAGGGAAACAACTACTTCAAGGTCTCAGAGCGAGTGACGTTACCGATTGAAAACGCTACTAGCGCGCACCGCTAACTAGCTAGCCGTTTAGCACCAGTTACACTGACAATCATTGAACCCATTGGCTCACGTTAAATCATGTGCACCTGAAGTGAGCCAAACGGACCACAGCCTTTCCGATCTGTGTAACCAGAAAGCTGCTCTCAACCTAAACTAAATACATTTTATTTAGCCCTACATTTAAACTACTGGGAGTTCATTTTCCTTTTGTTGCATATCACTTTTACTTAGCCAACGTGACAAGATACTTTTTTTATTTTACTGTCCATAGTCACAAACAATTAAGACAGCCCAATCTGTTATTTGATTTTAAAAGGATCCCCAATAGCTGACTCCATAACAACAGCTAGTCTACCTGGTTGGATCTCCATTAGCTGACTCCATAACAACAGCTAGTCTCCCTGGTTGGATCCCCATTAGCTGACTCCATAACAACAGCTAGTCTACCTGGTTGGATCCCCATTAGCTGACTCCATCACAACAGCTAGTCTACCTGGTTGGATCCCCATTAGCTGACTCCATAACAACAGCTAGTCTACCTGATTGGATCCCCATTAGCTGACTCCATAACAACAGCTAGTCTACCTGGTTGGATCCCCATTAGCTGACTCCATAACAACAGCTAGTCTACCTGGTTGGATCCCCATTAGCTGACTCCATAACAACAGCTAGTCTACCTGGTTGGATCCCCTGACTCCATAACAACAGCTAGTCTACCTGGTTGGATCCCCTGACTCCATAACAACAGCTAGTCTACCTGGTTGGATCCCCATTACTTGACTCCATAACAACAGCTAGTCTACCTGGTTGGATCCCCTGACTCCCATAACAACAGCTAGTCTACCTGGTTGGATCCCCATTAGCTGACTCCATAACAACAGCTAGTCTACCTGGTTGGATCCCCTGACTCCCATAACAACAGCTAGTCTACCTGGTTGGATCCCTGACTCCATAACAACAGCTAGTCTACCTGGTTGGATCCCCATTAGCTAACTCCATAACAACAGCTAGTCTACCTGGTTGGATCCCCATTAGCTGACTCCATAACAACAGCTAGTCTACCTGGTTGGTTCCCATTAGCTGACTCCATAACAACAGCTAGTCTACCTGGTTGGATCCCCATTAGCTGACTCCATAACAACAGCTAGTCTACCTGGTTGGATCCCCGTTAGCTGACTCCATAACAACAACAGCTAGTCTACCTGGTTGGATCCCCATTAGCTGACTCCATAACAACAGCTAGTCTACCTGGTTGGATCCCCTGACTCCATAACAACAGCTAGTCTACCTGGTTGGATCCCCATTAGCTGACTCCATAACAACAGCTAGTCTACCTGGTTGGATCCCATTAGCTGACTCCATAACAACAGCTAGTCAACCTGGTTGGATCCCCATTAGCTGACTCCATAAACAGCTAGTCTACCTGGTTGGATCCCCATTAGCTGACTCCATAACAACAGCTAGTCTACCTGGTTGGATCTCCATTAGCTGACTCCATAACAACAGCTAGTCTACCTGGTTGGATCCCATTAGCTGACTCCATAACAACAGCTAGTCTACCTGGTTGGATCCCCATTAGCTGACTCCATAACAACAGCTAGTCTACCTGGTTGGATCCCCATTAGCTGACTCCATAACAACAGCTAGTCTACCTGGTTGGATCCCCATTAACTGACTCCATAACTCCTGGGGTCCAAACACAACTAAAAGACATTACAGACATCGACTTTCCAGTTTACATTGAAAGACGGTAGTAGACATTATAAAACATTTACCAAGTAGACATTACAGACAGTTAAAATAGCTGACAGGTATTTCTTCCTAACCCTTTAAGAGAATACAGCCTACACACCACTGTTTCTTGTTCTGGTTTAGTAGTAGCCTACAAGGTGACACGCATGGGTTTGTTATGGGCAATTCTACGGTAACGGAATTACACTGAGACTCAGATTTATCCCTTTAAAATGCATCCCAAACAAAAAGCATTTATTTTCTAAGTTTAACTTTAGTTTTACTATTACAACAACTGTATATGCACAAGGACTCGTTCAAACAATTTACACAGAAACTGGAAGAACTGCAGATGCAAAGTTTGGTAACAGAGTTACAGTAAATTCTCCCTCAGTTTTTTATGCGACCACGTTTTCCAAAAACAAAAGATTTCTTCAGTAAAAAATGGGGTGTCAGCTATGACATGACACCTTGAGTTTGAAAAAAATCTATTTTGGTTATTGAACTACAGTAAGTGAAGTGGATTTACACCCGGTAACAGAATTACGGTAAAGGAATTTCATCATGGGTCCCTGATCTGTACTACACAGAAATGCATAATGATGATATGAATGTAATTCTCTTCATGGTGATGTATCCTAACTAGGTACACAAAGGTAGAAATAACCACAATCATCCTGTTGCATATATGGCTATTATTCTACCCCCAAACACAAGGCCGAATTGGGTTGGTCCGGACCAGACCAAATCTAACCCAATCATAGACGTCTACGCATCGCGAAAAAGAATTGTCAAAATACAATCATTATCATTGATACACACTTTTTGTTTAGGTCGTTGAAGTTCAGACTGGAGTATTTTATTCATAAAAAAATACATTATATATTTATATACAGTGGGGAGAACAAGTATTTGATACACTGCCGATTTTGCAGGTTTTCCTACTTACAAAGCATGTAGAGGTCTGTAATTTTTATCATAGGTACACTTCAACCGTGAGAGACGGAATCTAAAACAAAAATCCAGAAAATCACATTGTATGATTTTTAAGTAATTAATTTGCATTTTATTGCATGACATAAGTATTTGATACATCAGAAAAGCAGAACTTAATATTTGGTACAGAAACCTTTGTTTGCAATTACAGAGATCATACGTTTCCTGTAGGTCTAAACCAGGTTTGCACACACTGCAGCAGGGATTTTGGCCCACTCCTCCATACATACCTTCTCCAGATCCTTCAGGTTTCGGGGCTGTCGCTGGCAATACTGGACTCTCAGCTCCCCTCCAAAGATTTTCTATTGGGTTCAGGTCTGGAGACTGGCTAGGCCACTCCAGGACCTTGAAATGCTTCTTACGGAGCCACTCCTTAGTTGCCCTGGCTGTGTGTTTGGGTCGTTGTCATGCTGGAAGACCCAGCCAGCGACCCATCTTCAATGCTCTTACTGAGGGAAGGAGGTTGTTGGCCAAGATCTTGCGATACATGGCCCCATCCATCCTCCCCTCAATACGGTGCAGTCGTCCTGTCCCCTTTGCAGAAAAGCATCCCCCAAAGAATGATGTTTCCCACCTCCATGCTTCACAGTTGGGATGGTGTTCTTGGGGGTTGTACTCATCCTTCTTCTTCCTCCAAACACGGCGAGTGGAGTTTAGACCAAAAGCTCTATTTTTGTCTCATCAGACCACATGACCTTCTCCCATTCCTCCTCTGGATCATCCAGATGGTCATTGGCAAACTTCAGACGGGCCTGGACATGCACTGGCTTGAGCGGAGGGGACCTTGCGTCGCGCTGCAGGATTTTAATCCATGACGGCGTAGTGTGTTACTAATGGTTTTCTTTGAGACTGTGGTCCCAGCTCTCTTCAGGTCATTGACCAGGTCCTGCCGTGTAGTTCTGGGCTGATCCCTCACCTTCCTCATGATCATTGATGCCCCACAAGGTGAGATCTTGCATGGAGCCCCAGACCGAGGGTGATTGACCGTCATCTTGAACTTCTTCAATTTTCTAATGCGCCAACAGTTGTTGCCTTCTCACCAAGCTGCTTGCCTATTGTCCTGTAGCCCATCCCAGCCTTGTGCAGGTCTACAATTTTATCCCTGATGTCCTTACACAGCTCTCTGGTCTTGGCCATTGTGAGAGGTTGGCGTCTGTTTGATTGGAGTGTGGACAGGTGTCTTTTATACAGGTAACGAGTTCAAACAGGTGCAGTTAATACAGGTAATGAGTGGAGAACAGGATGGTTTCTTAAAGAAAACTAACAGGTCTGTGAGAGCCGGAATTCTTCTGGTTGGTAGGTGATCAAATACTTATGTCATGCAATAAAATGCAAATGAATTACTTAAAAATCATACAGTGTGATTTTCTGGATTTTTGTTTTAGATTCCGTCTCTCACAGTTGAAGTGTACCTATGATAAAAATTACAGACCTCTACATGCTTTGTAAGTAGGAAAACCTGCGAAATCGACAGTGTATCAAATACTTGTTCTCCCCACTGTATATATTTTTTTTTACTCAGACACCCGTGACCCATTCAAAACCATTTGGGTTCTGCGACCCACATTATACTGTCCTCTAGTGTACTGAACTCTAATCTACTGTACTATACTGATATGTACCATGCTGTCCAAACTCGTGAAACATAGACGTCTAGGATTGGTTCAGATTTAGTCGGCCAAAAAAAATCAGCGTCTGCGGACATTGAAATGAAGGCGGTCCGAGCCGCCCAAAAAACTACGTATATGTGGGCGTTGAAATCAAGGCCAGGCAGACTGACCAAATTTCAACGTCCATGGAAGTCCGGTGTTGGTGGTGCTCAGTGTATGCGGATACTGGTTGCAGTAGATGGGAAGAGGGGGGCTCATGGGTAGGTGACAGTAAGAGCCGGGAGAGGAGACATTAACTGGAGAGAGAAGAGAGAGGCAAAGAGAGAGAGAGGGAGGGGTAACATTACCTGGAGAGAGAAGAGAGAGAGAGAGAGAGAGAGAGAGAGAGAGAGAGGGAGGGGGTAACATTACCTGGAGAGAGAAGAGAGAGAGAGAGAGGGGGAGAGGGGTAACATTACCTGGAGAGAGAAGAGAGAGGAGGTAACATTACCTGGATAGAGAAGAGAGAGGCAAGAGAGAGAGAGAGAGGGGGGGTAACATTACCTGGAGAGAGAGAGAGAGGCAAAGAGAGAGAGAGAGAGGGGGGGTAACATTACCTGGAGAGAGAAGAGAGAGGCAAAGAGAGAGAGAGAGAGGGAGAGGAGGGGTAACATTACCTGGATAGGAGAAGAGAGAGGCAAAGAGAGAGAGAGAGAGAGAGAGAGAGAGAGAGAGAGAGAGAGAGAGAGAGAGAGAGAGAGAGAGAGAGAGAGAGAGAGAGAGGGTAATGTACCTGGATAGAGAAGAGAGAGGGAGGGAGAGAGAGAGAGGGGTA
>NW_025536570.1:32500-55461 GCF_020615455.1 Coregonus clupeaformis
ACTGGGGCGAAGGTTCACCTTCTAACAGGACAACAACCCTAAGCACACTGCCAAGACAAAGCAGGAGTGGCTTGGGGACAAGTCTCTGAATGTCCTTGAGTGACCCAGCCAGAGCCCGGACTTGAACCTGATCGAACATCTCTGGAGAGACCTGAAAATAGCTGTGCAGCGACGCTCCCCCATCCAACCTGGCAGAGCTTGGAGAGGATCTGCAGAGAAGAATGGGAGAAACTCCCCAAATACAAGTGTGCCAAGCTTTTAGCATCATACCCAAGAAAGACTCTAGGCTGTAAATGTGATATTTCCGTTTTTTAATTTGTTATAAAGTAGCAAACATTTCTAAAAACCTGTTTTTGCTTTGTCATTATGGGGTATTGTGTGTAGATTGTTGATGGGGGGACTATTTAATCCATTTTAGAATAAGGCTGTAAAGTAACAAAATGTGGAGAAAAAAAATCAAGGGGTCTGAATACTTTCCGACTGCACTGTAAATATGTTTTTGGGGGGATGCCACTTCTTGCCAATAGGGGGCAGTAATACATAAGGTAATGCATCAGGCGATAGGTCAGGTTAGGTTTAAATTATACATTGGTTAATGGACCAATAACAAACCTCTCTACCAATGGAGAGCAATAGTAATAGTGTATTTCTGTAGGTACTAACTCCGCCATGGTTCATTGGACAAAGCCTATGGGGAAATGAATGGAATTGATGTAGTGTGGTTGGATAAAAGGCTGTCAATAAGGTCTGTGGTAAACACAGGCTTAGAAGATCTTATACGTTTTGTTCTATGAGATCATTTTCATCAGCTTCATTCATTTATGTAATCAGATAAAAAAAAATTTAACACAAAGGCTTCATAATTCATAAAGGTCATGTTAACTGATTGATATCTCATAGAACAAGACATATCAAACTGCATTGTTGGTTAAGGGGGCTTGTTAGTAAGCATTTCACTGTAAGGTCAACAACCTGATGTATGGCGCATGCGGCAAATAACATTTGATTTGATCTACTAAGCCTTTGTTAACCTCTGACCATATTTTCAGCGTTTATCCCAAAACCCCTATTCTTTCCCATTAATTTTCCCCATAGGAAATATACCATAGCTGAATGAACCAGAGGTAACTCATTTCCATGTTTTTTAGGCCTACAATCTGGCCAGCTCTATAAACAGCTAGTTTTCAGTGTTCCCCTCCCCACCTAGACCACTCGCAGACAGTCCTAAATTCTTGCTTGAGAAATAGTTTTTTTTGCTAAAAAAGCATTTTTTTTCTCCATTTGAATGGAAATCTATTACAGTAAAGTACTTCATTAATTGTTAACCAGAAATGATTTGATATTGATGTAAAAATGCCTGCATTGGGTCTTTAAAGCTAGAATCCTTAGTTGCTACATCCATTTTTGGACTATGAATTAATTATATACTGTATACTGATTCATTCTTGAAGTACCTGGTCAATATAATGGATAATCTGAGAGCAGCCACTATAGTACCTGGCCAATATAATGGATAATCTGATAGAGCAGCCACTATAGTACCTGGTCAATATAATGGATAATCTGAGAGCAGCCACTATAGTACCTGGTCAATATAATGGATAATCTGATAGAGCAGCCACTATAATACCTGGCCAATATAATGGATAATCTGATAGAGCAGCCACTATAGTACCTGGCCAATATAATGGATAATCTGATAGAGCAGCCACTATAGTACCTGGCCAATATAATGGATAATCTGAGAGCAGCCACTATAGTACCTGGTCAATATAATGGATAATCTGATAGAGCAGCCACTATAGTACCTGGTCAATATAATGGATAATCTGATAGAGCAGACACTATAGTACCTGGCCAATATAATGGATAATCTGATAGAGCAGCCACTATAGTACCTGGTCAATATAATGGATAATCTGATAGAGCAGCCACTATAGTACCTGGTCAATATAATGGATAATCTGATAGAGCAGCCACTATAGTACCTGGCCAATATAATGGATAATCTGATAGAGCAGCCACTATAGTACCTGGTCAATATAATGGATAATCTGATAGAGCAGCCACTATAGTACCTGGCCAATATAAGGACAACGTGGCAGGTTAGGAGAACTAACACAGCAGGTTAGGAGGCAAACTAACACAGCAGGTTAGGAGAACTAACACAGCAGGTTAGGAGAACTAACACAGCAGGTTAGGAGAACTAACACAGCAGGTTAGGAGAACTATCACAGCAGGTTAGGAGAACTAACACAGCAGGTTAGGAGAACTATCACAGCAGGTTAGGAGAACTAACACAGCAGGTTAGGAGAATGAACACAGCAGGTTAGGAGAATGAACACAGCAGGTTAGGAGAATGAACACAGCAGGTTAGGAGAACTAACACAGCAGGTTAGGAGAATGAACACAGCAGGTTAGGAGAACTAACATAGCAAGTTAGGAGGAGAACTAACACAGCAGGTTAGGAGAAATAACACAGCAGGTTAGGAGAACTAACACAGCAGGTTAGGAGAATGAACACAGCAGGTTAGGAGAACTAACACAGCAAGTTAGGAGGAGAACTAACACAGCAGGTTAGGAGAACTAACACAGCAGGTTAGGAGAACTAACACAGCAAGTTAGGAGGAGAACTAACACAGCAGGTTAGGAGAAGTAACACAGCAGGTTAGGAGGAGAACTAACACAGCAGGTTAGGAGGAGAACTAACACAGCAGGTTAGGAGGAGAACTATCACAGCAGGTTAGGAGGATAACTAACACAGCAGGTTAGGAAGAGAACTAACACAGCAGGTTAGGAGAACTAACACAGCAGGTTAGGAGGAGAACTAACACAGCAAGTTAGGGGAGGAGAACTAACACAGCAGGTTAGGAGAACTAACACAGCAGGTTAGGAGAAGTAACACAGCAGGTTAGGAGAACTAACACAGCAGGTTGGAGGAGAACTAACACAGCAGGTTAGGGAGGAGAACTAACACAGCAGGTTAGGAGAAGTAACACAGCAGGTTAGGAGAATGAACACAGCAGGTTAGGAGAACTAACACAGCAGGTTAGGAGGAGAACTAACACAGCAGGTTAGGAGAACTAACACAGCAGGTTAGGAGAACTAACACAGCAGGTTAGGAGAACTAACACAGCAGGTTAGGAGAACTAACACAGCAGGTTAGGAGAACTAACACAGCAGGTTAGGGGGAGGAAAACTAACACAGCAGGTTAGGAGAACTAACACAGCAGGTTAGGAGGAGAACTAACACAGCAAGTTAGGAGGAGAACTAACACAGCAGGTTAGGAGAACTAACACAGCAGGTTAGGAGAACTAACACAGCAGGTTAGGAGAACTAACACAGCAGGTTAGGAGAACTAACACAGCAGGTTAGGAGAACTAACACAGCAGGTTAGGAGAACTATCACAGCAGGTTAGGAGAACTAACACAGCAGGTTAGGAGGAGAACTAACACAGCAGGTTAGGAGGAGAACTAACACAGCAAGTTAGGAGGAGAACTAACACAGCAGGTTAGGAGGAGAACTAACACAGCAAGTTAGGAGGAGAACTAACACAGCAGGTTAGGAGAACTAACACAGCAGGTTAGGAGGAGAACTAACACAGCAGGTTAGGAGAACTAACACAGCAGGTTAGGAGAACTAACACAGCAGGTTAGAAGAACTAACACAGCAGGTTAGGATGAGAACTATCACAGCAGGTTAGGAGAACTATCACAGCAGGTTAGGAGAACTAACACAGCAGGTTAGGAGAACTAACACAGCAGGTTAGGAGAACTAACACAGCAGGTTAGGAGGAGAACTATCACAGCAGGTTAGGAGAACTAACACAGCAGGTTAGGAGACTGAGATTAAGGTTAGGAAAAGGGTCAGGCTTAGCTAAAATGCTACATTTGTCAACAACTGTTGTCCCCAACGCAACCACTAGACAGAGCTGTAGGCCTACTCCATCTAGCCACAACGGTAGAAATGTAAACAAACCATCGGAGTTGTGCCTGTTGCCATAGAAATAGAGGACTCATCAGGGATATAACGGTTTTAGCATGGACATTGCGCTTGAGGCTTTCCACCATTTTAAAGTAGTCAACTGGATGGGGATTCCTGTGAGTTGGGAGCAATCAGCCAATGAAGAAGAAGAAAATGTACTACTTTAAAATGGAGATAGCCTGAATGGCTCTGCCCATGCTGTCCCAGATGCTATAATGGCACAGATACAAAGATGAGTCCCTTTATCTCTATGGCCTGTTGTTCACACACATATCTGCCCTCTCATTGGCTAGATGGTCCCATCGGCTCTCGCCTCCTCCCGCCTGCCTTCCATCTTTGAGGACATGCCTCCTCCCGCCTGCCTTCCATCTTTGAGGACATGCATCCTCCCGCCTGCCTTCCATCTTTGAGGACATGCATCCTCCCGCATGCCTTCCATCTTTGAGGACATGCATCCTCCCGCCTGCCTTCCATCTTTGAGGACATGCATTTCCGTTGTTAGAGCGGTCACTTGAGTATCTTCTCAATATAATAGACAATCTTTGCTTGTATGCAGGAACATTGGTACATTGTGGGAGGCTGCCTAGAGAGACTACTGATGAACAAGCTAGGCCTATTTGAAACATCGCCATCTCCTGGCAGCATTTACCAGACAGATTCAGAAGCTTGAAAACCCCATTAGATTTTTTGCCCCAAAGTATAGAAGGAAAAAAAACTAACTGAACATAGTTTATGATTGTTTTTATTTTATTTTAGTTTTGGAGTCAATGATAATAGTTTCAGTATAGTTTTAGTTTTTCAAATGGGTTTCTTATATTGTATTATTTTAGGTTCAGATTTGGTAACATAATTACGAAGTTTTAATCAGTTAATAATTCACAAATAAAAATGTATATCAGTAAAAACACTACCTAATTGTTACATCTACTTTTTACTTGTTACGTCTGTGAACTTTCATTATCCTCCCTCCTGATGAGGAGAGAAATTAGAAAATATCTTAAATATACTGTGTGTTTTTGTGGTAACGGAATTACAAGGCAATGTTTCTTAAAAACTTACAGAAGGCAAATAATTTATCCCAAACTAAATATAAGTGTTGTATTAGTTGGCTATTAGGGGTCTTCACTTTAACATTATTGTGTTTTGATGTATTTCTAATACCTTTTTAGACTTTTTCTGGTAGATGTTTTCGAAGACCTATTACTTATGCATCATTTTTAAGATGGAAAATGGTTGAAAAATGTATCTATGCCTTCTGATTTCCTCAAAACACAGACTCTTAAGCTTTCATTTGATACCCAATTTGATATTCTCCTATGACCTTCACATGTTGGTGCTCATGGGTCCTTTTACATGGAAATTACCTTATGCAGAAAAATGTCCAATGATGGAAAAGTTTGTTTGTCTGGCAAGTGCATTTGATAGTGCCTGAGCTTGGGTGTACTCATTAGTGAACACCGTACCAAACCGTAGCAAAATGTTTCAACAACAAGACTTTCTATTGGACAAATTCTGGTAGGTCCCTAGTGGTGGGATGGGCAACTTTGATGTGGGTGGGTGCCACAAAAAAAAACAGAACTCATCATGGGGTGCCGCAGTGTCTTTGCGTACCCACATCCATAATAGTTTTCATGTTCATTTCCTGCAATTCTACACATTTCGCCATGAGGGCGGAGAGAATATTTCGCAATTTTCTAACTAATTTCGCCATGAGGGCGGAGAGAATATTTCGCAATTTTCTAACTCATTTCATGCAATTCTACACATTTTGCCAAAGGGTGGAGGCAAATGTTTGCCGTTTTTAATATGATAACTGACGATCAATGGTCCCCACCCGCGGTCTGTAATTCAGTAACCTACCAATCTAAAAACAAATGTAGCTGACATGGGCTAATTGAGTGACTGCTGAGGCACAACCACATTTCCAAATTGCACCTCGTGTGTTCTATTATTCTAACGGTCAACAGCAAGTTGAGACCCAGACTGAGTTCCAAAACAACGTCTTTTATTATTGGTCCGCGGGACTACAAAAGGTGGGTCGCGGCCCGCCAGTTGCCCATCCCTGGTTTAGTGAATACACCCATGCAGCGCTTGAGTTCCCTTGAGGTGCGATCAGTTTATCTCGCCCGGGGCACCGGGGTTTTGCATTCAGAGAAAAGGTGTGCTGCCGATTCAACCTGTGGTTAACAATGCGCGTACGTGAGCCGGTAAATGTCTCCCGAGTGGCGCAGTGGTCTAAGGCTGTGCCACTAGAGATCCTGGTTCGAATCCAGGCTCTGTCGTAGCCGGCCGTGACCGGGAGACCCATGGGGCGGCGCACAATTGGCCCAGCGTCGTCCAGGGTAGGGGAGGGAATGGCCGGCAGGGATGTAGCTCAGTTGGTAGAGCATGGCGTTTGCAACGCCAGGGTTGTGGGTTCGATTCCCAAGGGGGGCCAGTATGAAAAAATAAACTGTAAGTCGCTCTGGATAAGAGCGTCTGCTAAATGACAAAAAATGTAAATGTAAATTATATCGAGCGCACCTGCGCCAAACGGACCACCGCCTTTCTGATCCGTCACCAGAAAGCTTTAAACTTACAATTTGATTTAGCCCTACATTTAAATAGTTTCTATGCACATTGTTGCACGTCACTTTTACTTGACGAGACATACTATTTTATTTAGTGGACAGCTTTACATAATTCCGATGCACGTCTTCTTTCAGGAAGTGAAAGTGCGCAGTTTCCACAGTCTTTCACGCAGATAATTATCACGATAATGTGCTGTCAATCGCCTATAACAATAATACCTATAATCATAGCCCTGTAGCCTTTCACATCACATTCGATCTTATTGATTAGGCTGATCACTAACACCAATGTTAATTAGCCTAAATTATCATTCACGAAAGCTGAAATCAATATTGTAATAACTTGGCGGATGTCTTACCCCCCTAAATCATCTCTCTCTTTATGATAGCATAACTTCTCAATAAATAATAGTCTACATTAAATTGTACAAGAACGCTACAAACCTCTTAAACATGTTTCCTCGACGACAACGTCCTCTACTTCCTTATACATGTATTTCCTATTTCAAACTAGTGATGGGGTCGTTCGCGAAAGAACGGCTCTTTGTGAACGGATCTTTTTTCGCGAATATCGGGAATCGAATTGCATCGGTGAAAGAGCCGTTAATTTGTTCTCCCTGATTTACATGCAGCCAGGAGGTGCTTTTGAGCTCAAAACAACGATCACCCGCAGATAAGTTACATACAATAATTATCTAAAGAGGGTGAATCCTTACTGCAGAAACAATAAATAGTGGGGAGAGCGCGTCATTCTGCTACAGGCTTATGTTTATAGTGCGTTAAAAATAAACTTTATTTTTAAGCCGGTGATCTTAATAATTTATCCAGGTAAAAATGTATTTGAACGCGCATTTCACTATCTGACATAATGGTAGTCTACCTTTTTGACCTTTTATTGTAGATTTGCAATTAATCATTTTAAATGAAGAGCCATTTGGGAGCCAAATGATGGCTCTCTTATGTGAACAGAGTCAAATGAACCGGCTCACCAAAAATACTCATAGGTTTATAGCCTATTATATATTGATATTTAGGTCATGTAAAGTCTCCATACACTTAAGGCAAGTATCCAGCCGATACGTTCATATTCTATCTATAGTAAAAGTCGATTTATATTTTGTATTTAATGATTTAATGAAATTAGGGAGTGGTCGAAATGCACGCAATTGTTCACAATGGGGGAGGGTCATGCTCTTTCGCTTGGTCTCAATCACATGATCCATGGCCTCTACTGTAGGCCCAAGGCTATAGGAAGAGAATGCTCGGAGAAGAACAGCGCCAAGTTCCATTTCTAATAAAATGTACTTTCTTTTCCGAGTTTTTGCACTGCTGCTGGGATGGTGTATACAGTGTTACACAGTGCAATGGATAGGTTATCCCAATCATGAGCCCTGTTCTACCCTGCTCTTGCTGATGTAAACCCCGGTGTGCTTCCTAATCAATGGATGTGCTGTGTACCGTGGGACTTCAGGAGGCGAGTCAAAGGCTTCTAACGGAAAAATACATTTTAAAAAAGGTTTAAAAAAAATTATATATCTGTGTGTGCGGACTAGTCTTACTTACTTCCTGTTCAGTTTGAGAAGGAGTACGTGAACAGGAGAAGGAAGACAGGAGGGAAGCTCGCTACTGCTGTAATTGATATGAATAAAACAATATGTTTTGTTGCCCCATAATGAAGCTATTTATCAGAGTTATTGACCTCTCTTTACCATTTATATAAATACTACTGGTCTATGTATTAAAATCCTGTAATATTCTTCTATATGCAGACTATACGGTTATGCGCCGACTGTTGACCAAGCTATGTTAGAGCTGCAATCTGATTTAGTTACATTACAGGAAGCCCTTGTTGATTTAAAACTCGTACTTATTGCGGATAAAACTAAATATGTTGTTCTCTTATTCACTGAATAAACTGTCTCCGATGGGCTACATATTCACTCATTGGGTGGCTCTGTTATGGAGCGCGTTTCCGCTTATAAATATCTGGGCATTTGGGTTGATAAAGATCAACGTTTAAAAAAACATACTGATGAGCTGTTAAAAAAGCTAAGATTTTAAAGTGGGCTTCTTTTTTATTAACAGCAGGAAGCAGTTGTGCTGTCAACTTTCCTTCAGTTCTTGACCGCGGTGACTCCATTTACCAGAATGCAGCAGCCACTACTCTTAAACATTTGGATGCCGTCTACCATAGCGCCTTTCACTTTATCACAGGTGATAGTTTTAATACACATCGCTGCATCCTGTATCAAAGGTTGGCTGGTCCTCACTAAAATCCCATAGATCACTTCATTACTCCCTTCTTGTTTACAGAGCTCTTGTCCACAAGCTTCCAGCATACCTCACTTCCCTGTTGAAATATAACAACATGAAATACCAAACCCGTTCGCAAGGTTGGTTAACTCTTGGGAGTCCCGCTTGTCTCTACACATTTTTTGGTAAATCTGCCTTTTAGTTTTAACGCCCACCACAGTTATGGAACACAAAACGAATCACCAATTCGGTGATTCGAATCCATCTGAATTCCCAGGTGCTGATAGGGCAGTTTAAAACTCTGTTGTTAAATAGGTCCCACTGAAGTGTGTAATCACCTGATGTCATGTATTTATAGCTGTCTGGTAGTTTCTCTTTGTCTTTTGTTGTTGTGTTGATGGAAGTTTTGTCCTCAAGACACCATTACAAATGAGACACTGGTTTCAGTTGGGCTCCCTGATTAAATTCAGGTAAATAAAGAAATAAACCATAAACCAGAAATTTCCATAACTTACCCATGAAGCGGCAGCCGCAGAGATGGACAGTGCATGGAGTGCTGAAAGTAGGCTAATTCAAGAAGGCTTCATTCGCTTAAACAACCTTCATTTTAATGTCGCTTTGGCCACTAACAACGAGGGATTTGTGTTGCTTATATAGAATATCATTGGTTTGTCTCTATGACATTCAGAGCTGTGCTACAACTTTCTATAGCCGAGGAGACAAAAACATTGACTTTGCTTGGGAATAATGTCTGATTCTGTCACTATCAAATTGACTTTCAACTGCTGCTACTAAACAACATACTAACTGCAAATCAGTCAGATGCAAAGCCAGGTAGCCTAAGAAGGAGCGAAAATCAATGATTTAGTCTAATTATTATTATCATTTCAGAAATAAATGGTGAAGCATTTGCTGACACGCTACAGGCTGGCAGGAGCGCATTTCAACAACAACACTTCAACATCCATACCTATAACAGTTAACATTTATGCTCATATAAAATTAAATCAAACTATTATCACTTAAAGCAGGGCGCATTTCAACAACAACACTTCAACATCATGCCCTATAGCAGTTAGCATTTATGCTATATAAAATTAAATCAAACAAATATCACTTAAAAACAGGCGCATTTCAACAACAACACTTCAACATCATGCCTATTACGTTAGCATTTGTGCCTTTATATAAATTAAATCAAACAAATATCACTTAAAGCAGGAGTCGCATTTCAACAACAACACTTGAACATCATGCCTATACAGTTAGCATTTATGCTATATAAATTAAATCAAACAAATATCACTTAAAAACAAGAGCGCATTTCAACAACAACACTTGAACATCATGCCTACTACAGTTAGCATTTATGCTATATAAAATTAAATCAAACAAATATCACTTAAAGCAGGAGCGCATTTCAACAACAACACTTTAACATCATGCCCCTATACAGTTAGACATTTATGCTATATAAAATTAAATCAAACAAATATCACTTAAAGCAGGAGCGCTCAGCATTTTTCAACAACACTTCAACATCATGACCTATACATTTAACAATTTTAGGCTATATAAAATTAAATCAAACAAATATCACTTAAAGCTAGAGCGCTAGCAGCATTTCAACAACAACACTTCCAACATCATGCCTATACAGTTAGCATTTGTGCTATATAAAATTAAATCAAACAAATATCACTTAAAAATGCCTTATTAGGCCATACAGTCATTCTACACAGCCTTTGGTGAATTCACTTTTAGAAACATGAGTTTGGCCAGTGTTTGGTTTGAGAATCATGTGGTTAGCTAGGTTATAGCTTAGTTTAGCCTAATTTGGTAATTTAGCAGATGCTTAATGTTCCCCATGCGCTAATCACAGTCAACACAAATCTATTTCAGTAACAACAATATCATAGAATAAATCAGAAAATGATAGTTTCCCAAATGAAATAAAGTTCCAAGTGCATAAAGGCCAACCTCATGATGTTTGCGCGGCTGCTGTGTTAAACAACATTATTTTATTTTGCAAATTCATTGATGATCAAATAGTTCAGTTGTAATTCTGGTTCTGTTGTACTTATTTTTTTTTACAGTTGAAATACAACTACAGCACTGTTCCAAAACTTAGACTATCCTCTTTCTTAACAACTAGCCTGAATAGAAATCAAAACGTCTCCGGTGAACAGCCTGTATAGAAATCAAAAGCGTCTCCAGGTGAACAGCCTGTATAGAAATCAAAAGCGTCTCCGGTGAACAGCCTGTATAGAAATCAAAAGCGTCTCTCCGGTGAACAGCCTGTATAGAAATCAAAACGTCTCCGGTGAACAGCCTGTATAGAAATCAAAAACGTCTCCGGTGAACAGGCTGTATAGAAATCAAAAGCGTCTCCGGTGAACAGCCTGAATAGAAATCAAAAGCGTCTCCGGAGAACAGCCTGTATAGAAATCAAACGTCTCCGGTGCTGCAGCGTGCGCTCATTCGTTGTCATGCTCTGTTGTGGTATTGAAATAGATTTCTGCTTGTCTCCAGTCATGTAAAATGACAAAGAATTGACATGAAATGCCTTTTTATAAAAGCTATCTTTTCTTCACCCCTACCATTGTCCGTGGTGGTCTGCGAATCCACAACCTTCTGGCTACTTTGCCATGTGATGGTTACAAAACAACGAACAGTTTCTAAAACTCCATATCTAAATGGCTGTGGTCTGTCCTAGGAGTGAGGGTACATTTGGGGTATAGGGGAGGGTCACTTTTTACCCCCCTCATGTTTTACAAATTCACATACACAGATAGACAGAGCCACATAGATACATTCCATTCCTTTTAATTTAATCTATGAAATGTATTTGGCAGGGATGCTGCACATCAATTCAACATTTCAGTAAGGTGTCAGATTTAGCAGCTAAGCTGGTTTTCAACTGTAGTCCCTGGGCAGGTAGATAAAAAATAAAATTGCCCTAGCGCTAAACACCCGATAAAAAAACAATCAAAGCTTGATGATGAAGTTAATTAGTTGAATCTAAGGTGTTAGTTCTAGGACCAAAAGCTTAAAACAAGCACCTCCTGGGGGGCCCTGGAGGAGAGCATTGAAAAAGGCTGAGCCAGACTAACGTCATTCAAATGAAGTCATTATTTGTTAATGAACTAGCTGACACGTTGTAGTCCACATCGGTTCGCTACAGCAACTTCAGTGTGGACTTTACGGGTCCCTATGGCTGTGTTTACACAGGCTGACCAATTCTGGGTTCTTTTCTTTCACTCATTGGCTTTTGACCAATCAGATCAGAATATTTTGCCAATTAACAGAAACATATCAGAATTGGGCTGCCTGTCGTAAAGCGTCAGGTGATCCGCCCCTTCTCAATGGTGCAGTCTGTTATAACATGGCCAGAAACTTATAGAAGTGGAAGCTTATTTTATAGCTTTGGGGGTGTTTTTCTGCTAAGGTGACAGGACAACTTCACACCGCATCAAAGGGACAGTGGAGCGGGGCCATGTGCCGTCCAAATCTTGAGTGAGAACCTCCCTTCCCTCAGCCAGGGCATTGAAAATAGAGTGCGTGGATGGGTATTCCCAGCATGACAATGACCCAAAACACACGGCCAAGGCAACAAAGAGTGGCTCAAGAAGAAACACATTAAGGCCCTGGAGTGGCCTGGCCAGTCTCAGATCTTAATCCCATAAAAATCTGTGGAGGGAGCTGAAGGTTCGAGTTGCCAAGCGTCAGCCTCCAAAGCCTTAATGGCTTGGAGAAGATCTGCAAAGAGGATTGGAGACAAAATCCCACTCCTGAGATGTGTACAAACCTGGTGGCCAACTACAGAAGCGTCTAGCTCTGTGATTGCCAACAGGGTTTTGCCACCAAGTATAAATCATGTTTTGCAGAGGGGGTCAAATACTTATTTCCCTCATTAAAAATGCAAATCAATTAATAACATTTTTGACATGCGTTTTTTCTGGATTTTTGTTTTGTTATTCTGTCTCTCTCTGTTCAAATAAACCTACCATTAAAAATTATAGACTGATCGTGTCTTTTGTCAGTGGGCAAGCGTACAAAATCAGCAGGGGATCAAATACTTTTTTTCCCTCACTGTATGTACATGGTTTGAGTCAATTTCATTTGAATTCCAGTTAATTCAGAAAGTTACTTAAATTCCAATGCCAAATTGTCGTAATTGAAACGCATTGAAGGAGAATTGGAATTAGAATTTCAGTCTGCTTCCTGAATTGACTGACATTTTAATAGAATTGACCCCAACCCTGACTATGTATTGGTTTAGCAACCTTTCTCAATATATTTTTCAATGATGAATTCTCACACACAGGGGGCCATTTTGGGGCAGAACCAATCTGTGCCAGTTTTGAGCCACAGCACTTGTCAGTTGCACTGCAGAGACTGGGTTAAGATGTCCAACCAACCTGTCTTGGGGGTTGATGAACATGGTAGGTGGCATGTTGGGTGGCGAGGTGGCATGTCTCTTAAAGTCACCCAGTTCAGCAGTGGTGAGCTCCCTTCAGTTCCCTGGAACATTAAGTCATTATAGTGAATACACATGACTTCATTTAGTGAGTTACATGACTAATTTCTTTATTTCATTCAGTTCGAATCCAATTCAATTAAACTGAGTTCAATCCCATTCTCAATTCAATTCAACAGAGTCCAATCAATTCAATTCCAATCCATTCAATATGATTCAATTCAGTTGTTACTACGGAGATTTCCAGAAAGGTGTAGGTGTGTCCATGGATGGTGGTTGTAGTCTGGGTCAGATAAGTCTGGACAGGTAGACAGGAAGATTGTGGTGTAGGGGCCAGCGAACACTGTGGCAGGCAGGCAGGCAGTCAGTCAGTCAGTCAGTCAGTCAGTCAGTCCAGTCAATCAATCAATCAATCAATCAATACCTGCTGGCGTCCAGAAAGAAAACAAATACTATTTCGGTAAGGTCTGGCAAACACACGTCCAAAACTTACACACGTATGTAAATACCAACTTACAGCGTGTATCCGAAAATCATCACACACAGGCAAGTCGATTAGTAATTTTTGTAAATGGAGAATATGATGGTCAAACTTATTCGCAACAATTAAAAGGTTGATAACAAGATGCAATCATTTGCCGTTAGATAATTACAAATAGACATCTATTTCCATAGGCTATTTATTTATTTCGTTTCCATGCTCATTGCATAATAAATTCCTCTCCTTTTCTGTGATGGTTTCATACTCACGTGGTAGCATATAGACCTAAAAGGTTACTGTTCCAACCATCTCTCGTTTAATTGGACCCATTTTCCACACCCGAGTAAATAGATCAGCTATTTCAAGTATTTTGCTCTATGCAAAATACCAGAGTCTCATTTATAAACGTTGCCTACACACAAAATATGCCACAAAGCATGCATATGCCACTTTTCACGCAAATGTTGTCATTTATAAAAAACTGAACTTGACCTGAGAATTTGCCTGCAAACTTTAGACCATGCGTGCGCACAGTTTCTGTGTTGAAGTCTTTGCATATTAAGAAAACAAAAGTAGCTTCTAGTAGCTTTGTGCAGATGAATATATGACAACTCTCTTATTCAGAACAAAATAGCCGGTAGGCCCTAGCTAAATATATTAACAAGATGCAATCATTTGCTGCTAGTGAAAATCCATTTATCTTTACATTCTAAAATAATTAGAAATAGGCACACATTGCCTGTTATTGCCCGAATAAAGCCTATACTCGCAGAAATATCCTATAGGCCAACAACAAGTTCGGATTGGCTACCATTCGTCCCATCTCTCTCATTTAATAGGACTCCCACTTCACAGTAGTAAATAGATCAGCTACAGTATTTCCAGTAGCCTATTTTGCTCTATGCGATCCGATCACGAAAGCGCAGTTTAACGTTAAACAGACGATTCACCTTTTCCATTGACGTTTGTGGCGACGTCTGAATGATGTATTGTGTGACATTTCTTGCGTAGACAATATTTCATTTACAAACGTAACACATTATCATAATCATTGCATAATAAATTCCTCACCTTTTCTGGCCATGATGAGTTCCATATTCCCGATGTAGCCATGCAACAAATTACCATGCGCATTTCTCATTTAATTGGGCTATCAAAGGCTATTATTTAAAGTGTTTGCTCTATGCAGATGACAGGGTGCGCGGCGCGGTTTATAACATACAGCAGAATGGAACAGGTGAACAGACAGATGATCTTTTGGATTGAAGTGTGTGGGCTACCAATAAACTCTATTTATTTTTATCTTTTCGAGTAGACAATGTTTCCGAATTTGTGGTATAGTGAAGCATATTTAGTTTCGGAAAGAGTGAATACAAAACATTACTGCATTCAAGCGATCTCTGTTTACAGGTCCACAACTATTTGCAAGTGTTTTTGTTTTTCCAGAAACAGTCAGATAGACCGACAGCTAAATGTCACTGTAAAATAAAACATTCTGCCAACACCTCCAAAGACATTTGAAGTTCGCCATGGATATTTCCTTTAGATACAGTGGGAAAAAAAAAGTATTTAGTCAGCCACCAATTGTACAAGTTCTCCCACTTAAAAAGATGAAGAGGCCTTTAATTTTCATCATAGGTACCACGTCAGCTATGACAGACAAAATGAGAAAAAAATTTTCTCCAGAAAATCACATTGTAGGATTTTTAATGAAGTTATTTTTGCAAATTATGGTGGAAAATAAGTATTTGGTCAATAACAAAAGTTTCTCAATGCTTGTTATATACCCTCTGTTGGCAATGATACAGGTCAAATGTTTTCTGTAAGTCTTCACCAAGGTTTTCACACACTGTTGCTGGTATTTTGGCCCATTCCTCCATGCAGATCTCCTCTAGAGCAGTGATGTTTTGGGGCTGTCGCCTGGGCAGCATGGACTTTCAACTCCCTCCAAAGATTTTCTATGGGGTTGAGATCTGGAGACTGGCTTCAAAGCCACTCCAGGACCTTAAATACTTCTTAGAAGCCACTATGGTTGCCCGGGTGGTGTGTTTGGGATCATTGTCATACTGAAAAACCCAGCCACGTTTCATCTTCAATGCCCTTGCTGATGGAAGGAGGTTTTCACTCAAAATCTCACGATACATGGCCCCATTCATTCTTTCCTCTACACAGATCGAGTAAAGTTGTCACAGTTTACTAAGCCGAGAACCCAGAAGCAGACCAGGACAAAGGTACTTTGAGACAAAGGTGAGTGTTTAGTTAAGTGACTCCCGAGTGAGGCTGAATAATCCAGGGCAACAGTAGCGGGTGGCGTGATGGATGGGTTGTTGAGGGTGCAGTGGTAGGTCCAGAAATGGCTCGGCAGCCGCCGGCTCATCAGGCAGAGGTTGGAGTGAAGGTTCGGGTGAGAGACTGCAGACAGAACAAAAGGTGAGTACACAGCAAATCAACAAGGTGCAAAACAACAAAACTAACGCTAGAACTTTCCAAGGCTCAATACGCTGACAAACATACCGTTCATGGCTAGCGATCCGAGCAGGAACTGGATGTTAGGCCAGAAGCCTAAGAAGGGTGATGATCAGGACCAGGTGTGCAGGTTGCTGATGGGATGCAGGTCGCGGAAATCAAAG
Source organism: Coregonus clupeaformis (assembly GCF_020615455.1). Lineage (NCBI taxonomy): Eukaryota > Metazoa > Chordata > Actinopteri > Salmoniformes > Salmonidae > Coregonus > Coregonus clupeaformis. The sequence goes on from NW_025536570.1 coordinate 48,901, forward strand.
CGCTCCCGGCGTTCGACCCTCGGGAACTGGAGCTTACAAACAAAACACTAGTCACCAGACAGGACCCGGCTCAGACTGCCGGGATCGTTACAGTACGCCCCCTCCGGCCAACGCCCACGGGCGGACTCCCCGAGCGCCAGGATGGAGCCGTGAGAAGTCACTGATGGGGGTCAGCATCTAGGACCTGCTCGCCGCGGGAATCCAGCTCCTCTCTCGGGACCACCACCGCCTCCCAGTCCACCGAGATACTGGAAACCCGGCCCCGCCGTCTGGAATCCATGATGCGGCTTTGCACCGTGTAGGCAGGACCACCTCCGATCATCCGAGGAGGAGGAGGAGGAGGCGGAGGAAGCAACAGAGGATCTGAGGAAGACAGGCTTGAGGCAGGAGACACGCAAAGGTGGGATGGACTCTGGCGGCCTCGGTAGTTTGGTGGTCTGCCACTGGATTGATCACCTTCTCCACCCACGGACCAATAAACCGGCAGCGCTTCCTGGTTCATCCGTACGCAGAGATCACGTGTTAAAACCCTATCTCCGATCGAACCTCAGGTGGGAAGCGGGATCCGGCGGCGGTCGCCTGGAGCTGATACCGGTCGAAACTCTAAATTGCCTTTCTGGCCGTCGGTGGCTTGCGCGGCGATATGGCGCCTTGACAGAACTGAGAGCTCCCTCCTGAGAAGGAACGCAAGTCCAGTCGCCATTACAGGCACTCGAACGGAGACATCCCAGTCGCGCGAGTGTAGGGAGAGTATCGTGGGCATGCTAGCAAGGCAGCTGAGAGACCCAGAGGGGTAGGTTGGAAGAGACCAGACAGCGTGGCGATGGATTCCCATCTTCTGGTTGGCTCTCTCCGCCTGACCATTGGATTGGGGGTGAAAACCAGATGTGAGACTGGCTTTGTAGCTCCAATGGCCAAACAGAAGGACTTCCAGACAGCAGAGGTAAACTGAGGGCCGCGGTCGGAAAGCGATATCACTGGGCAAAGCGTGGACCCTGAAAGCCTCCTAACCAGGATCTCGGGCGTCTCCGAGGCAGAGGAAAGCAGCAGTTGGCACAAAGTGGGCGAACTTGCTGAATCTGTCCCACGATAGTCAGAGCAAACCGTTTTCCCCTCAAAGCGGGCAACCCAGTGGCGAAGTCCAGGGCCAGATTCGCGACCATGGGCCTTGCGGGGAATAGGAAGGGGGTGAAGTAGTCCAGAGCTGGGCGATTGGTACTCTTATTCTGCGCTTCCCACACTGGACAGGCAGCCACAAACCCGCGAGTATCCCGGCCCCATGCAGACCACCAAAAAGCGTCTGCGAAGAAACGCCATTGTCCGAGCCACGCCAGGGCGACAAAGCCATCTTGCTGGCGTGGGACCATTTGAGGACCGCAGGGGCGATCCACGACTCAGGCACAAACAACCGACCCGGGTGGACCGTTGCCGGGACCGGGCTGAGTCCGAAGGGCACGCCAGCACCTCCTCCTCAATCTTCCTCTTAACTGCTCCCACGGCGCAGTTCCGGGAGGAAAGTGTCTCGGTCTTGGACCCTCTCTCCTGCGTCTTGGAGAACATCCGGGACAAGGCGTCCGCCTTACGCCGTTCTTAGATCCAGGTCGGAGCGTCAGGGAAAACTTGATAAATCGAAAATCAGCGCACCACCTGGCTGACCGGGGAGTTGGGGCGTTTAGCGATTGCACGTAAGCAAGATTCTTGTGGTCCGTCCAGACAATAAGCAGTTGCTCGTCCCCCTCCAACCAGTGGCGCCACTCCTCCAAGGCAAGTTTCCCGCGAGCTCCCGGTTACCCACATCGTAGTTCTCTCTCCGCGGGCGGCGGCGGCGACGAGTAGTAGGCGCAGGGATGGAGTTTGCTGTCCGTGGAGCATCGCATGCGGCAGGGATGGCGCCAACTCCCCCATCGAGGCGGCGTCCACTTCAACGGCGTGCCGGGCCGTGTCCGGTTGAGAAAATCGGTCTGCGTTGGTGAATGCGCCTCTTCCAAATCCAAAGCGCTCGATCCGCCTCCGGATTCCGCAGAAAGGTCCCTGATACTGGAAGTCAAGGCCCAGTTAACGGGGCGGCCACCCTACGGCTGTTGCCGGATGAATCTGCGGTAGAAATTCGCAAACCCCAAAAAATCTCTAGGAGCTGCAATCTACGTGGCCGGGCTGGGCCCATTCCAGAACGCTCTAACCTTCTCCTGGTCCATCCTAATCTCTCCCCTGGAAATGATGTACCCGAGAAAAGGATGTGGTGTGGGCGTGAAACTCGCACTTCCTCGGCCTTACACGAACAGGCGATTCTCCAACAATCGCTGCAGAACCTGCCGGACATGACTGGGCGTGGTCGGAAGGTTTCCTTGAGAAAGATCAGAATGTCATCCAGGTAAACAAACACAAAGAGCCGATCATATCTCTCAGGGGCGTCGTTCACCATACTCTGGAATACCGCTGGGGCATTGGTCGGTCCAAAGCGGCATCACTGATACTTCGAAGTGACCCATCGGTGTGTTGAAACCCGTCAACCACTTTCGTCCCCCTCTCTGATCCGGACCATGCTGATAACGCATTGCTTAGGTCTAAGCTTAGTGAATGCCGTAGCACCCTGTAAGAGTCGAAGGCTCAGAACTCATCAAGGCAGGGGATACTTGTTCTTGACCGTGATGGCATTCAACCCCGATAATCACTGCGCGGTCGAGAGAGCCATCCTTCTTACCCACAAAGAAGAATCCTGCCCCCCAGGGGTGATGACGAGGGACGCGAGACCAGCTCGAGGGACTCCTTGATGTGGGTCTCCAACGCCTCACGTTCAGGTCGGGAGATGCTGTATAACCTTCCCTTGGGGTAGACACTCCCGGGAACAGAGTTGGTGGCACTTAATCCTATGGTCGGTGGGGAGGGGAGTGACAGAGCCTTCTGCTTACTGAAAACTTACCCCAAATCGCGACTATGTCTCGGGGAACCAGGGACTAAATCTCGGGGTTTAGCCTCAATCACCTGACTGGGAACCGATATGGGGGCAGGCAGTCTTGAACCGAGATTAGCATGACAATCAAGGCTCAGCTTGCCGTTACCTTGCCCGTCTGCCAATCGGGCGTGGGATTGTGTTCCTTCAGCCAGGGGTATCCAAGGACCAGAGGAACATGGGGAAAGGCCGGCAGAGCGAAGAATGAAATCATCTCCAGAATGATTCCCCGACAACCGCATCTTAACCGGTTCCAGTCCTCATCGTGATACGTTCGCCAGACTACTGCCGTTCAAAGTGGTATTCGCTTCAAGGGCTTCCCGGCAATTGCTCCTTGGGAAAGCCCCAGCTGTTCCACCAACTTCGGCATCAAGAAAGCTTCCTTCGGCACCTGAATGATAAAAGCGTTAATACGCTAAGCTTTGATTCCTGTTCACAAGGTAGCCGCGAAACGGGTCTGACAGGTACTGAGAGTTGAAACTTGGTAGCTAAAATCCCAACTTTACGAGCGGGCAGTTAGCGACCGCCGGGAACAAGTGGAATGATGTCGCACCACAGTAGGGCCAGCAGTTGGTCTTACGTCTATGTTGGCGATCCTCCTGGTTAACCCGTGCCGCCCCGCACTTGCTGGGTTCAGAATCGGGAGAAAGTCCTCTCCGCTAATCGCTTTGTGGTGGAGAATGATCGGCGTGTTCTGGTCCACCACCCGACCCGACTGGGAACTGGAGCTGATCGGTGGGCTGCGGACCCCACTTGCTTCTCCCTCCTTCGCTCTCTCGGACTCGATTATCCACCCCGAATAGACAAGGCTACCAAAGCTGTCCAGGTCACTGGGCTCCGGATAGGAGATCAACTCATCCTTGAGCTGCTCCGCCAGACCCTGGTAAAGGCCGCTTGCAGGGGCTCTCGTTCCACCCACTCTCCACAGCCAGCGTCTTGAACTTCGATCCGAATCGGCCACCGCTGCGAACGTTCCTTGGTGAAGAGAAAACAGGCGCCTAGCTGCGTCCCTCCCTCGGGCGGAATGGTAGAAGGGGTTCCTCATCTCGGCGGTGAACCCTGGTGGCCGAAGCCATGCCGGGGATCCTGTCGTTCCCAAGCGGCTGAAGCCCACTCAGCTCGACCACGCTTAGCAATCAATCACAAAGCTATCCTAGCCTTGATCTTGGCATAAGAGTAGGGCTGTAGATGAACCACTAATCCACACTGCATAAGGAAGAGCGCGCATCTTCCCCCCCCCCCATTTTCCGCGCCGGAACCTTTGGGCTCGCGGAGGACACAACTTCAGAAGCGGCTGGCGAGATGTGCGAAACCAGTAGTGGATCCTCACCGGGCACGCGTTGGTTCTGAACCTCGTCAGACCGGCCAGAAAGTTCAACAACGCGATCTCCTGTAGTACCGTGCTGCGATGGCCCAACATTCTTCTCCTGCTGGGTAATGGCATGGCCAGACAGAGTCCCAGGTCCGCTGGGTTCAGTAGCTGGCCGGATCGTTCTGTCACAGTTGTTACTAAGCCCAGAACCCAGAAGCAGACCAGGACAAGGTACTTTGAGACAAAGGTGGGTGTTTATTTTAATTGACTCCCGAGTGAGGCTGAATAATCCAGGAACAGAGCGAGGTGGCGTGGATGGGTTGTTGAGGGAGTGCAGTGGTAGGTCCAGAAATGGCTCGGCAGCCACGCCGACCATCAGAGCAGGGGTTGGGTGAAGGTTCGGGTGAGAGACTGCAGACAGAACAAAGCGGCGGTGAGTACACAGCAAATCAACAAGTTGCAAAACAACAAAATAGCGCTGGAGCTTCCGAAGGCTGATACGCTGACAAACATACTGTTCTGGCGTACCGATCGGCCAGGAACTGGATGTTAGGCCAAAAGCTAAGAAGGGTGATGATCAGGACCAGGTGTGCAGATTTGCTAGATGGGATGCGTGCGGAAATCAGAGCGCTCCCGGAGCTGGTTCCCGAACCCTCGGGAAACTGGAGCTTACAGAACAAAACACTAGTCACCAGACCAGGACCGACTCCAGTCTGCCAGGATCGTTACAACGTGCGTCCCTGTGGTCCCTTTGCAGAAAAAACAGCCCCCAAAGCATGGTGTTTTCCACCCCCATGCTTCACAGTAGGTATGGTGTTCTTTGGGTGCAACTCAGCATTCTTTGTCCTCCAAACACGACGAGTTGAGTTTTTAACAAAAAGGATTCTATTTTGGTTTCATCTGACCATATGACATTCTCCCAATCCTCTTCTGGATCATCCAAATACACTCCCTAGCAAGCTTCAGGCGGGCCTGGGCGTGTACAGGCTTAAGCAGGGGACGCGTCTGGCGCGTCCCTGGCCGGCGTGGTGTGTTGCTGATGGTAGACTTTGTTACTTTGGTCCCAGCTCTCTCTGCAGGTCATTCACACTAGGTCCCCCCGTGTGGTTCTAGGATTTTTGCTCACCGTTCTTGTGATCCCATTTGACCCCGCGGGTGAGATCTCTTGTTTGGGAACCCAAGATGAGGGAGATTATCAGTGGTCTTGTATATCTTCCATTTTCCTAATAATTGCTCCCACAGTTGATTTCTTCAAACCAAGCTGCTTACCTATTGCAGATTCAGTCTTCCCAGCTGGTGCAGTCTCCAATTTTGTTTCTGGTGTCCTTTGACAGCTCTTTGGGTGTGGCCATAGTGGAGTTTGGAGTGTGACTGTTTGAGGTTGTGGACAGTTGTCTTTTATACTGACTAACAAGTTCAAACAGGTGTCGATTAATACAGGTAATGAGTGGAGGACAGAGGAGCCTCTTAAAGAAGAAGCTACGGGTCTGTGAGCCAGAAATCTTGCTTGTTTGTTAGGTGACCAAATACTTATTTTCCACCATAGTTATGCAAAATAAATTCTCATTAAAAATCCTATAATGTGATTTTCTGGAGAAAAAAAAATCTCCAATTTGTCTGTCATACTTGGCCCGTGTACCTATGATGAAAAGTACAGGCCTCTCTCATCTTTTTAAGTGGGAGAATTCCTGCTGCACAATTGGTGGCCCTGACTAAATGCTTTTTTTCCCCACTGCTTATACCCTGTCTGGGCCTAATTCCAATCCTTCCAAAGTACACAGCAAATAAAGGGCGTTATTGTCACCATAAAGGGTGAATGATGGGCGTATTTCACGTGGAGTTATAACGCCCATTGTTACTCATCAAACCACAACTGGGTGAGACAAATAAAACCTTTTGGTTGTTATTGTTCAATATCTGACACTAGCAGTAGGCAATACTCGTAATACGCTCCATCCTACAACAGCTCCCCCTGTAGGCGGATCAGCAACCATTGCTGTTCTGCAGAATGAACAAGTCGTGTTTTCCACCTGAGCACTTGCTAAATTCGGTAGCGTGTTTTGCACATAACATCACCTATCACCTGCTCATTAAGGTAAAGCCTTCTCTGTTCACATAGCCTAGTTGAACTCGTTTTGGGATGGTGCTTTTAATGGCGATGTTGGGGCCGTCTCTTTCTCGGTTCGTTTTTGGAACCCATTGATGGCAGCGAAACCCACTCCTAACCTGTTGCGCGATGTGCGTGGTCGATTGCTTATGTTACAGTGCGTTTTGCTGACGATAATACAGTCCAAAACAT
>NW_025536571.1:0-30000 GCF_020615455.1 Coregonus clupeaformis
ATATATATAATAAAAACTCTTGCTCTCAATTTATTTCCACAATTAACTAATAATATGGGTAATAATGTTGGTAGTTCATACGAGGGATTGTTCCCTATAACCAGGATTGGCATTACAAAACATTTTTGACAAACAATTATTGTGATTCATCCTGTATTTTCCCCTAACATAATTTCCCCATAGCAATAGTTGTGCGATACACACACAGAAACACACACTCCCCACCTTCCCCACAAACTACCACAAGCTCAGATGTTCAACAGTTATTCCATCCGAGCCCAACTCAAGAGAAGACTTGATGTGCGAATGCATATACAGTTGTAGCTGTTTGAGAAGGCATGCAAAATTGAGCAAGAATGGGGAGATTTTATTAACCAATGTCAAGTCGTAGGCTGATGGCGCTCAGATACCCTCACCTACCCTGAAACACACACACACTGGTCCCTTGTTGTGACCATTTTCTCAAGCATCTCGTGCAGTCAGAGGGGAGTTTTGCTGCATCAGGACAACCCACAGTTGAGCTCAGCTCAATGCTGATTGGCTAATTATTTTATTTAGAAAAATGGTTACGGGAGGCCAAATGTTTGTTGGTCAATCAATCGATCGAATAAAAGTTACTGCGGCAACATGTAATTCTCTTTTGGTCCAGACAGCATTAGATACATGGGCTACACATACTGCGACAGAGGGATGCTGTTTCCTTCACTCAGATGATTTCTCCGTTGAGATTAAGCCACTTGCGAATTGACAGGAAAATTATGAAAACACAGAGAGAGACTGCAAAATGTAGTTATACTGAACAAAAATATAAATGAAACAATTTCAACAATTTGACTGAGTTACAGTTCATATAAGGAAATCAGTAAATTGAAATTATTTAGGCCCTAATCTATGGATTTCGCATGACTGCGCAGCCATAGGTGGGCCTGGGAGGGTATAGGCCAGCGAAGGCATTGCTGGAGCCAAAGGCTCGGCCGCCACCTTGGCCGGAGAATAGAGGCCGCCTAAATCATGTCCACATCCGGTGAGGAGGGAATGGGGGCAGCGCTATCTCCAAATGTCTAGCAGCCTCTCAATGAGCCCAGGAAAGTCTGAGCGCAGAGAGGCTGCTGCGAAGGACAGGGCTGCTGATCTCTCAGAGCCTGTGTGTCATCGCCCAGGGAAGTACAAGACCTCTCACTCTCCAAAGGAAAGGGGGTCTTGAAGTTCTGGGGTCAGAGGGACGGATTGTTCCATAGGAATATCCATCTCATCCCCATAATCCCTGTCTTTCCAGAGTCGGCGCCTCGGATGATGCCTCAGAAGCTGAGGCTAACACCGAAAGTGCGTCCTCCAAAGGGATATCCTCCCTAATAAACGCCCAGGTTGCTTCCTCTCCTTCAAAGAAAGGAGGGCAGCAGCTGGCGCAATTAGGGGGATCGCTGATGCCGTCCCTTGGCGTACTGTGAACCCAAACACACGAAACAAAGGTCGTGGGTGTCCAGCCGCCATGGAGGAACAGCGGCATTGAGCTCTGAAAATAGCTTTTGGGGGTGGAAAATGTCCTGGTGTGCTCATTTAGGACGACGTTGATGACCTGGAAAATCGACTGCGTTCCGTCCTGAGTGTTCGTCTCTTCTTGGCTTCTTCAGTCTAGTCCAGTCGCTGAAGATAAAGGGGAGGCTGATTGAGGGGAAGGGCCCTCTTATAGGGACACCTGTACTCCTATTGGCTGCAGGTGTGTGCATAATTTGTCTCAGCAGAGCTCCCTATGGGCGGAGCTCCACGAATAGAACCACTCTCAAATTTATAGACAGAGCTATGGATGCAAGGACTGACCATCGCGCCTCCCAAAACCCCATTTGAGGTTCCTCGTCTCAGACCTCCAATGGGTTTTGTGAAGGATGCAAGTAGAGAGGAAGTGAGGAGTTGAGCAGAGATTAATTGGGACAGAGCTGATGTCATTGTTTTAGGTGGAATTTTATGTTGAATGATACATTTATTCTGTCTGCACTTTTTTTTGTTCTACTTGTGCTCTTTCCACAGATGGCTCTGGCTTGCTGATAACATCTGGTCTAAAGAGACTCCTAGCAATTTGACTACTGTATTACTGACTGTATTCAATAAAACTTCCAGTGCCAAATATATAAATCATTTGGGATTCTGTAATTGATAGACTATGGTAGTTCCCTTATGGTGTCAAATCCAACTCAAAAGTCGAATGCGCACAAGCATCAGTGCGAGAGCAAACACTGGAGTTAAGAGAGGATAATGTGGTCTAGCGAGCAGAGGAAGGTTCCAGAGGGTGCACAGGCCAGTTGAGCGCAATTTCAACTTGAGTGCTTCTGCTCGCTCGACCACAGTTCTTCTCTCTCCACTCAAGTGTTTGCTTGCGCAATTATGTTTCATCTTGCTCGTAGCGCGCCACTCGCGCCCGTTCGACTTTTAGAACTGGAATTGACACCATATTTAACATGCTGTTTCCTTAATAAAGTAGTTGTGTGCGTCCATTGGCATGTACGTTTGGGGATATTCTCTGGTGGATATTTGGTGTGATTGTTGTTTATACCTGCGCTAGGTCATTGTAGATAAGTCATGTTTTGCTAGCTTCCAGCTAATGCTAGCATTGTTTGTGTGTATGCAGTGCATGCTACCTCGGTTTAGTGTGGTTAACATTAGTACATTTGTAATAAGGATAAAGGTTATTATCGTTGCTGTACACTCAGTATGTGTATCAGCAAGGTTTATATTGTTTGTATATCACCGCTGCAGTGTATAGCCTTAAATGGTACTGCTGAATTAGAGGGCACAATTGACAAGTTTCTAGAGGTTTGTGCATTGCGCTTTGACTTACGGCCTAGTAACGGTGCCTTCTTAGATCAGACAAGATCTGTAGCCATAAATCTTAAGTGCCTAAACCTTCTACTTCTCTCTCTGGCTATGTATTTATTCCTGCTGTGTGAATATCCAACTGTTTGCATATAACGAAATCAGTCAATTGAAATACATTCATTAAATCAAATCAAATTGTATTTGTCACACGCGCCAAATACAACAGGTGTAGAACTTACAGTGAAATGCTTACTTACAAGCTCTAATCTATGGATTTCACATGACTGGGAATAAAGATATGCATCAGTTGGTCACAGATACCTTTAAAAAAAAGTAGGGGTGTGGATCAGAAAACCAGTCAGTATCAAGTGTGACCAGGCTGTTGATTGTGGCCTGTGCGAAGTTGCTGGATATTGGCGGGAACTGGAATGCTGTCGTACACCACGTCGATCCAGAGCATCCCAACCATGCTCAATGGGGGGACATGTCTGGTGAGTATGCAGGCCTGGGACATTTTCATCATCCTGGAATTGTGTACGGATCCTTGTGACATGGGGCCGTGCATTATCATGCTGAAACATGAGGTGATGGCAGCGGATGAATGGCATTCGACAATGGGCCTCAGGATCTCATCACGGTATCTCTGTGCATTCAAATTGCCATCGATAAAATGCAATTGTGTTCGTTTCCCATAGCTTATGCCTGCCCATACCATAACCCCACCGCCCCCATAGAGCACTCTGTTCACAACGCTACCGTCGCCCACACGACGCCATCTGCCATGTCCAGTGAAACCGAATTCATCCGTGAAGAGCACACTTCTCCAGGGTGCCATATTTTATATTTGTATGTATATATGTATTTCTTGCTGTGGCTTCTTTCTCACGAAGTTGGTGGACCTGTTTTAAATTTAGAATGGAAGGACAATAGGCATTGACAAGTTGATTAGTTGGACCAGGTGAGAGTGCCAAAGTTCGCGCTGCAAGTGCTCTATACTCACTCTCCATGGGTAGGTAAGCTTTACAGTCGGCATTTTGTATCAAACTGATTATTTACACATTTGTTATTGAAGATTAATTTGATATACACCCGTTCTCTTCATGGGAATATAGCCTAGGTCTAAATCTGAATAGGCTAGTGGTATTGCTCAAAAATTGTGAATTAAATTAGCCTGTGACCATTTTTATTAGAAGATTATTCTATGATTGTAGCCTATTTTGTTTATTTAATATCTGAATATCCTAACCTAAGGTAATACATATTTTGCGTTTAGTAAATGCAAAAATTATTTAAAAACCCTGTTGAGTTAGTAGGGAGAGTAATTATGAAAAAAAATATTTTGGAAATATTAGATTGAGAATCATTTAAAGAGATTTGTCAATAATATCTTTAGGACTATCTGATATCTAAGTAATCAAGTGGATGAATTGTATTAAGCAGTCCACCACCACCTTTTATGACAAACACAGGCCATCATTGGCACATGCAATTGGGCTCTCATTTATTTCTGTTACAATTAAATTGAACATAATTAAATCAAATTATTATTATTATTTCATCATCCAGGAATTGTGTAGTTTATGCCTGCCCATACCATAACCCCACCGCCCCCATAGGGCACTCTGTTCACAACGCTTACCGCTCGTCCACACGACGTCATCTGCCCTGTACAGTGAAACCGGGAATTCATCCGTGAAGAGCACACTTCTCCAGGGTGCCAGATGCCAATGAAGGTGAGCACTTACCCACTGAAGTCAGTTACGACGCCGAACTACAGTCAGGTCAACACCCTGGTGAGGACGACGAGCACGCAGATTACTTTCCCTGACAGTTTGTGCAGAAATGTTTTTGTTGTGCAAACCCAGTTTCATCAGCTGTCCAGGTGGCTGGTCTCAGACGATCCAGCAGGTGAAGAAGCCGAATGTGGAGGTCATGGGCTGTTGTGAAGTTATAATTACTTACATTTGCTTCTGTCCTAGTATTTATGTGAGCCATCTTCCTGAAGCAACTTTAGAGCCTTGGGTCGAAGAGCTTTATGGGAGTTTTGATAACCACTCGATCGGAAGTCTGCATTTCGGTTCATTTGAAGGGCCAACTAGAGGGCTGAAAAGGCACTACCCTCGCTCAAAGTTGAATTGGAACAACACTCCGATCTCGATGTGGCTCACAGGATCACACAAAGTGGAGGGGAGGGGGGTGGGGGGTATTGGGATTGAGCCCGTGAGTCCTCTATCTCCTATGACAACAGGCACATCTCCGATTTAGTCGTTGTTTTCAAAGTTGCCAAAATGCCACATGCTGGACGGTTTTAACCAAAAATAAAATTAAAATAAATAAATCCATACTTAATAGTGATTCTAACAATCCACCCTAATAAATATAGTACATTGCCAAAACAAACAAAAAAACTCCCACTTCTTCCTTCTTTTAGTTCTCCATATCTCACTCCTCAGGCTCTATGACCTGAGAAGGTGGTACGGCTTTTGCTAATATTCCATGTAACTCCTTTGCTGTGAAATCTTTCAGCCACAGGAACCACTCTGCCGCAATCACAATGATTTCAATCTTCCTAGATATTTTCTCCACCTTAGCAGTGCCATTTATCACCATTGCGATAAAGTCCACCTTCTTAACCTTTCAAATGTCAGGATCCTGCTGGTGAAAGGCAACCCCTGCAGCCTGCAGTGAAGGCCTATCCACCACCATGGACTCTTCAGGAGCACCATTCAAACCCTCAACTCTTTTAACCACTGCTGCATAGGAAATGCTCTGTACAATCCTAACTTTGGCTACCTCATTTTCTTTCACCCTTGTCGGGCATTCAAAAGACGCTACCATGGTTCCTACCACAATTGCAACATTTCACTTTTTCATCACTTTTATAACACATTAAATTATATTTTCCACAACTTGGACATCTCGGTTTCTCCCTTCTGCAAACCCTTGACACATTACCAAAAGCTTTACAGTGATCACACTGCATTGGTCTTGGGATAAATGCTCTGACTTTAGTTTATATACGCCAACTGCACTTGAGTAGGGAGAGAGTCCATATCAAAAAACAAAAGAACAGATAAACTCTTCACTTTTTCATCATTCACCACTACATTCATCCGACGTGCATCAATCACTCCAAAATTATCTCTTTAACATCAACTTCCCACGAGACGCCAGATATTACCCCCTTGAGGGGTGCCCTGTTCCGAAGACACACACGACACGTCAAACTTTTCAAATCGGGAGAGCCGCAACACACGTTCCTTCTGATCCGCAGAAGCACAAAAAATCTAAACAAGCCCGCCTCTCGTGATCCTCACATCCTTCACTTTACCCATCACTCTCTCCACCAGTTTGGATATCTAAAATGGGTTCTTCAAGATTGGTATTTCATTAAGCTGCTCCTCATTAACAAACCTTACTCCTACAAGATATATAGGGACATTCTCCGCACTGTACTCTACTTTTCTCCTTTTTCCATTCTTTTGAACAATACTCCAATCCTCCTTGATTCTACCGCCATTAGATTCACAATCCACTTCATCGTCCGACTCCGCCATCTTTTTGAATATGTTGTACGCTCAACTGTCCTTCCCGCGTTGTCTATCTTCAAATGATCTTCCCCTCTGACGCTATTTACTCTGAACTTTAACCTTTGACCTCCCACCCTGAACTTTGATCCTGAGTGTACCAAGGGGTCAATTCAGTATGCCTCAATATTTAGAATGCTGAAGATGGAAATATAACGTATAGAGCTGGCACGTTTCCAAATGTTACATGACAGTACAGAAGGTATGGCCTTCATTTCTATCTGATCTGATTTAATGTTACGCTAATAGAGATCCTATTAAATTACTATAGGGGCTATGTCATGAACCCTCAAAGTTCCATAATGGTGTAAAAATGGCAGCCATCTGTCAGGGAGACATCCAAAACCAATCTAATTGGAATTAATGGCAGTAGAGTCATAGGTGCATTTCCTGTTTTTACTTATGCAGGGAAACAAAAGTTAAGGCCGTGAGATGATGTACTGTCATATAATTATAAATACAATTTATTTGGGTTTTATACAAATGTTCTGTATAAATAGCCTCTAAAATATATGTAAACAAACCATAAATGTCTGATTTTCTTTTCTTGGAAAGCTCTGAGTGCTATTATATGATACAATATCAGTACTTGTTGCATTTACAACTTGTCTAAGTCCTATCATCAACTGATTTTGAGCCAGTGTACGGCTGTGGATTGAATGTATTGTTTGAATGGAATGTTGGCATATTGGCAGTTAATTAAAAAAAAATATGGAATCATTCCTCTAAAACTGGCTAGCTAGATAACACGCATATAGTGCAGATTAATTCTTCACTATCATTGTTTTACACTATGTTATCACAGCACTGGCTAACCATGGATGACCAACTCCCTGACCAACATCATCAACATGGCTGACCTTTGCCACATCATAAGAAGGTTAATGTCCATTCTAGTATTCTAATTCCTAATTCTATGGTTATGCCTTCCTGAATAAGTATTTGGTATTGTTGTGCTTATATTTCTCCAGATCTTCCATTGCAGCATGTTCAGTCTGCTACCCATCTGCTTCCAACACTTGAACAGAACTGTCACCGACAGAGTGGGTGGCTGAGAGTTGATATTGGATTACTCTAGTGCTACTTCAATAGAAAATAACATATGGGGCTTTGGGATTTGTCTTCACAACATTGGTAGCCAACCCTGCAGGCTTTTCAAGAGCTGCAGGCTTTTGTTCTTGATCTAAAATACATGTTTAAAATCAAGAGTCTTGATGATTCAATACAATTGTGTTAATACTGCTGGACTGGAATAAAAGCCTGCATACAGTGAACAGTAGCCCGCCCTCCAATACTAGGTTTGGTGAATATTGCCTTACCATACTGTGGTGAAGCTGCTTGTAAGAACTTGTAACCAAATTGCCTGGGTTTATTACAGTACCTCACGTGTTTTTGTCTATTCCAGGACGTGATGTCAATACGGTACCAGAGTTCTACTTTGGGGAGACGGCAGTGGTCTCCAGTGGGGAGGTGATCATACCCGCCCCCAGACACTAGGGGGAGCTCTGGTGGCCTGTCCTATGGGGTCATGGGTCCTGTGTCCATATGGGAGCAGCCTGGGGAGGAAGGTGACATGAGGTAGCCAGGGTCGAACTCTTCCTCCCAGTTCCTGGTTCTCTCAGCTGTGACATGGGACTGGCAGCGTCTGCAGGTGTACTGGTGTCATCGATTGGCAAGCTGGCAACAACATGAAGGTCCAGGAATCAGAGGAGAATCATCTGTAGACAAAACTTGAATAAAAACAATTCTATCCACAGCTGGGTTTGTGTATGCTTATTATCTTATGTTCTATAAGCAAAACACTTTGGATGTCAAGATTTCACATTGCAGCCAAACCCCTCATAATGGAAGTCGATTACTTGTGAAGTCTGTTCTGATTCTGTGAAGAACAAACCTCATGTTTACTGTTATGACAAAGGGGGAAGTCTGACACATATCATTGCCTTGTTTAGGCCCACTTTATTAGTTACATCAGTCTAGATCTTGCTGCAGGGTACAGATTTTGGCAGGACACACATGCACCTGCTACTACCCTCTGACAGTATGTAGGACACACACACACTATTGGATTTTATGGCCCTAGTACTTGTTACCTTTAACTGTCTTAACAGCTTCTGTCTCATAGACTTGCTTTGCTTCATCGACTAAGCTTTAAAAAAAAAAAAAAATGTTCCTCCACCTAACTGAGAGCTTGGCAGTGTCTTTATTAGGCTACATAAACTCTGCCAAAATCTAATAGTGATTTCTCCCCCCAATTTATTTTATTGATCTTGTCACCCTTCCAAGGATAGCATTTCTAAACTACTCCGAGTAACTACTTGAACACACACATACACACACCTGGGCAAACATTCCTTGAGGGAAGTCATCAATCAGTTTTATGGGCTTCTCTGGGAAAGTTCCTCTCCTCCCTCAGGCACTCGCTTCTCCGCCCTCCCTTCATCCCTCCATCATCCATCCTCTTTTATTTCATGCTTTCCATCTGTATCTGCTCTAGTTCATCTGCTAAGTTACTACTAACTACCGCATGTAAGCGCTATCCCCTACTATAATAATATGCCATTTAGCAGACGCATTTATCCAAAGCGACTTACAGTCATGTGCGCATACATTTTTACGTATGGGTGGTCCCGGGGATCGAACCCACTACCCTGGCGTTACAAGCGCCATGCTCTACCCATTGAGCTACAGAGGACCATATTAGCCTATGTGGTTCAAAGATTTTTCCATAGCACGTTTGGAAAACGAGAACAAATATTGCTACAGTAGATTGAAGTCTTCAAAAGCAAGATGAACTTATCGGTAATTGAGGCCACTTTGTCTCAATTGTCTGTATCTTCAAATGCCTGCCAGTAATGAACTTGAAACGCCAAACGGACTCCCCCTGCACTGTATCACTGTGCAGATGTGCGTTGAAGCTGAGAGGCGGCAGCGTCTTGACGTCAGGACCGGACTGGATGGGACGCCCCGCTACGGAGGCGGGCTGCAGCGAGTTGGATCTCCACACCCGGCACAGCACAGCACGGCGGGATAACTGTCAACTTGTTGCGCCCCTATATTAATAAAGACCGCATCCCCTATATTAATAAATACCGCATGAGCCACGGCGAGCGAAGGGAGGTCAAGCATTGAGACGCACATGGTGAGTGTTCTCATATTTTGTATTTGTATGTATATATTTATTTCTTGCTGTGGCTTCTTTCTCACGAAGTTGGTGGACCTGATTTAAATTTAGAATAGAAGGACTATAAGCAATGACAAGTTGATTAGTTGGACCCGGTGAGAGTGCCAAAGTTCGCGCTGCAAGTGCTCTATACTCACTCTCCATGGGGTAGGTAAGCTTTACAGTCGGCGTTTTGTATCAAACGGATTATTTACACATTTGTTATTGAAGATTGATTTGATATACACCTGTTCTCTTCATGGGAATATAGCCTAGGTCTAAATCTGAATAGGCTAGTGGTATTGCTCAAAATTGTGAATTAAATTAGCCTGTGACCATTTTTATTAGAAGATTATTCTATGATTGTAGCCTATTTTGTTTATTTAATATCTGAATATCCTAACCTAAGGTAATACATATTTTGCGTTTAGTAAATGTTACAATTCTTTAAAAACCCTGTTGAGTTAGTAGGGAGAGTTTAATTATGAAAAAAAATATTTTGGAAGTATTAGATTGAGAATCATTTAAAGAGATTTGTCAATAATATCTTTAGGACTATCTGATATCTAAGTAATCAAGTGGATGAATTGTATTAAGCAGTCCACCACCACCTTTTAAGACAAACACAGGCCATCATTGGCACATGCAATTGGGCTCTCGTTTATTTCTGTTACAATTAAATTGAACATAATTAAATCAAATAATAATAATAATAATAATAATAATAATAATAATAATAATAATAATTAATATTATTATTATTATTATGCCTATAGGGCATATCGCATATCCCTCTTGAAAACAGAGATAGGCCTATGGGCCTGTGTATTTCTACAGCCAATTTCATGACGAGGGACAACAGCAATGATAAATATACTTATTTAAAGAAAATAAAACGAAAATGACCAGAAACATCATAACACTTAAATGCGTATATAATCATCCAAACAACCTAGCATTTTAATAGTGTAGAATACTTCGGGTTTCGTCTCTGCAAGATGCAGCAAATTGAGCATAATTACTGGAGTGGGCAATTATAGACAATTTGTGTTAAATGAACCAATCCAACAAATGTTCTTTGAAGGGCGTTTCATTTATACACCCTTTTGTCTAAGCCAAGGTGCACCCCAGGGTAAAACTCTGGTTTCAAATTATTGAATTAAGATAGTAGAACATTGAAGGATATAGCCAACATACTCTTTTTAATAATTTTCCTAAAATAATCTTAATTGCCTAGGTTGGCTATTACATTATCATGCAATTTATTAATATAAAAATCTGAATACTAATAGCAATACTTTTATTAGTAACAATAATTAATAAGAATACATTTTTGCAACAAAAAAAGACTCCATTAGGTTTTTATGTTATTTTTTTCTAATGAGAAAAACGGTAATTCGAAACGCCTATGGTCTATCGAATTGTCTCCAATATTTTTCGTTTAGTGAGTTCCAGGTCAACACAGGCTGCCCATATCTCAAGAGATTTTATCTCAGTTCCTGACTCCATGAACAATGCTTCGAGGGGGATTTAATTAACATGTTCATATAATCTTGTCATAATCTTCGGTCAGTTGAATTTAAATCAAACTAAATTGCATACCTCCAATTCTTCTTCTGCATGCTTTGACTTGATTTATTTAGGCATGTTCTAAATCTAAGTCAATGGGTGGTCAAAATATACTTTTCTAGGATTCTGTTTCTCGTTTCTCTGTGACTTGCAATTAATGACCATGAATTCCAAAATGATATGTCTTCCACTTAGTAAAATGGGCTTCACTTTCATTTCGCCCAAGGATGTTTTTGCCATTACTTGAAGATGAAATCACGGACAAGGATTTCATGTCCATCTGTTTTTCAATATCGACATTGAAGCGAAACCTCCATGGGTTAGAGCATTGCCAACTTGTGTGATAGCTTATGAACTAGCGTGGGAAAATAAAACAGTGAAACTGGGAGAAATAGCCTTGCTTCCTTTAGGGCATGTGTTTTCTTATTCAACCCTGAAATATGTCGAAGCTGAGGTGTCTGACCTGTATGAAAAGGCTTTTCCATTTATAAGGAATCTCTGTTGTGTCGCTCCATTTCTCTTCCTGACTTTAGGCCGAGGGGCTCCCGTAGAAGGGGTTAGCTGCGCGTTGGAGGTGCGAACCTGAGGGACAGGACAGGGGCCTTTAGCTAAAGATATGAGCGGCAGCAGCGATAATCCATTCTGTGCAGGCTGTCAGTTGCACCTCCCTCACCGCCCCACTAAAATTAGATTATTACACCTAAAACAGAGCTCTTGGAATCTGCTCCGTGTGGAATATCACGCTGGGTAGCAGCAGAAGCAGGCAGGAATGCGGTTGGGGAATACAGGGTGGTGTACATAGCGTTTCTCTTCTCCTCGTCCCGGGTCTCTATGCCCAGTGTTATGTTTCGGACGGGCTAAGGACAATTGGAAATTAACAAATGTGTTACTTGTCAGCTGTGATAACATGCCCAAACAGGTGTCAGGTTCAGTTTCACAGTGGGAGAGTGGTAGGACATGTAATTAATCAGATAGACTGTATTTAACGGTCATTAATGCATGGCCGAGGCTTAAAAACAGGATGCATATTGTTATGGGCTCTTGAAAGAAGTAATCCACTGTGGACCAGTGTTGTTTGAGCTGAACATAGCAGGCCTATACTTCTTAGCCTAGGCCTCCTCTGTTCTTTTCATTTCCTCATGGAATTTTACTAAGCAGCTTTCTTTCCACCTTTTGCTATAGCTACTTAGCCAGTCTAATATAAGTGCATCAGACAACCATATCATATACAGCACAATAATTACATTATTTCATAACATACTGTATTTAAAGCACACCGTCTCCTCTGCCTCCATATTGCATGTTGAATTCCTTGGTAATGGTGAGATATGTGCTATTAGGTTGTGGCTGGGCCGGGGAATAGCTAAATCGTGCTCTACACTGCTACCCATGACGAGGAATTTTAAAACGTGTGAGACAGGCCAAATCCAGCTCATCTGCTCCCGATACACCGCCCCAAAAGACACAGATTTAGACCGCAGAGTGTAACGGAGGCAAGGGGGTCTGACAGGTAACAGAAGGCATCATCCTCCTTTCGCACTTCATCTTATGATCCCTCTTAATAATGTCATATTCTCCATTTATTAGCCATTCTTCCTTCACACCTTCTAGTCCCACTTTAACCCTCTCCAAAGCACCTTCCTATCCCCCTCCTGTCTCTTATCTTATTCTCTTTAATATGTCACCTTCTTACTCTTGTATCGTCCTCTTTTCCCCTACTTTCATCACCTTCTTACCCGTTTCTAACTCCCCTCTTACCACCCTATGTAATGATATCCCCGTCGAAGAGCCCTCATACCCGCTGTATCTTTCTCCACTTATTTTACCCCTATTGTCACCCTCATAGGCACCTCTTACAACACCCTGCTATCCAGTCTTATCGCTCTCTTAACACCCCTAGTATATATTCTTATTTTCCAAACACCAAAACACCACCTTCCTACATGTTGAGAGAATACACAGTAGGAAAGCATTTTAAGAATTGGCGGCAGCAGTGGGATTTTACTGAGCAGACTGTTCGACCCAAAAGCGCTACTTTTTAAACTCCTCACACCTTTGGACCTAAGTACGAAGGAACTAAAAATTATACAACGCGTCTTAGAGTAGATTGCTCCAGAAGGCTTACGGTGAGAACATGAGCAGAAGGCTCTCCTGTTAGCTAGCTCCCACCATGTTAGACTATGCTGTAAACATGCCCCAGGTTGTCATCAAGTATTTTTCCAGACCTTCTCCAGCCAAACATAGCTGAGCCCACCGACTGCTGCTGCTTTTAAAGACCATGCATAGCCTACTGCCTCCCTCCAGAGATATAATTGACCTCACTTAAACCCTATTTGCTCAAGTAAGCTTTTTGAAAAGTTAGATCATAGTTATCAAAAACTTTTTGACAAATGGTTTTGATATGTAAGTATGCACAAAGTATTCACACCCCTTGACTTTTTCCACATTTTGTTGTGTTACAGCCTGAACTTAACATTTATTAAATTGAGATTTTGTGTCACTGGCCTGCACACAATACCCCATAATGTCAAAGTGGAATTATGTTTTTACAAATTTTTACCAATTTATACAAACTGAAAAGCTGAATTGTCTTGAGTCAATAAGTATTCAACCCCTTTGTTATGGCAAGCCAAAATAAGTTCAGGAGTAAAAATGTGCTTAACAAGTCACATAATAAGTTGCATGGACTCTGTGTGCAATAATAGTATTTAACATGATTTGTGAATGACTAGCTCATCTCTGTACCGCACACATACAATTATCTGTACGGTCTCTCAGTCGAGCAGTGAATTCCAAACACAGATTAAACCACAAAGACCAGGGAGGTTTTCCAATGCCTCGCAAAGAAGGGCACCTATTAGTAGATGGGTAAAAAGTAGACATTGAATATCCCTTTAAGCATGGTGAAGTTATTAATTACACTTTGGATGGTGTATCACTACAAAGATACAGGCATCCTTCCTAACTCAGTTACCAGAGAGGAAGGAAACAGGGATTTCATCATGAGGCCAATGGTGACTTTAAAACAGTTACAGAGTTTAATGGCTGTGATAGGAGATAACTGAGGATGGATCAACAACATTGTAGTTCTACACAATACTAACCTAAATGACAGAGTGAATAGAAGGAAGCCTGTACAAAATACAAATATTCCAAATCATACATCCAATTTGCAATAAGGCACTAAAGTAAAACTGCAAAAAATGTGGCAAAGAAATTACCTTTATGTCCTGAATACAAAGCGTTATGTTTGGGGCAAATCCAACACAACAAATCACTGAGTACCAATCTTCATATTTTCAAGCATGGTGGTGGCTGCATCATGTTATGAGTATGCTTGCTATCGGCAAGGACTAGGGAGTTTTTTTTTTATAGAGCAAAGCACAGGCAAAATCCTAGAGGAAAACCTGATTCAGTCTGCTTTCCAACAGACAGTGAGAGACAAATTCACCTTTCAGCAGGACAATAACCTAAAACACAAGGCCAAATATAGTTGCTTACCAAGATGACATCAACTGTTCCTGAGTGGCCTAATTACAGTTGTGACTTAAATCGGCATGAAAATCTATGGCAAGACTTGAAAATGGCTGTCTAGCATTGATCAACAACCAACTTGACAGAGCTTGAACATTTTTTAAAAGAATAATGTGAAAATACTGTACAATCCAGGTGTGCAAAGCTCTTAGAGACTTACCCAGAAAGACTCTCAGCTGTAAATGCTGCCAAAGGGGTGTGAATACTTATGTAAATAAGGTATTTCTGTATTTCATTTTCAATACATTAGCTTACATTTCTAAAAACATGTTTACACTTTGTCATTATGGGATATTGTGTGTTGATGGGTGAGAGAAAAAATCAATTTAATCTGTTTTGAATTCAGGCTGTAACACAACAAAATGTGGAATAAGTCAAGGGGTATCAATACTTTCTGAAGGCACTGTATGTGATGCGCAAAGATAGTATGGAAAACCGTTATTCCTGTGATTCTCCATTAAAGGTTATTGTAGTGGATGGATATGCGTATATATGTTGTCCAGTATGAGGGATATGAGTGTTCTTCCTCTCTTCTTCTTGTCTTTAAAACTGAAGGGGGTCGATTAAATAGGAATGCCACTCATCCACCATGTTCTTCCGGCATGCCAGGCGTGTGAATTTATGGAAAGCAACGGAGAAAAACCGTTGAAACGGTATCCGGTGGCTGGGTTACATCCCTGGTGCCAGACTGGTGATCTGGTTTCGGAGCGGGGGTCTGCATTTGGCCTGGGGGAACGGTTGGCGGTGAGTAGCACTTTAAAGAGCCCTGTGGTCTTCTCTGAAGAGCTTCCATCTATCATGTAGTTTGTAATTGGGGCTACAGTATGTTTAATTAGCGACTGAGACAAGTGCAAATCGCGCCATGGGGAACGGCAAGCAACCCCCCCAGCGCCTTGGCCTGTATCCTTACCCCTCTTATCCCCCTTACCCACCAACCACATCTTGTCTGAATTTCAGACATCCCCCCTTCACCACACAACCCCCTTCCATGAATTCCCCTAACCCTCACTTTACCCTCATTATATACATGTGGTTCCCAAACTGTGGGTCGGAACCCGCGGTGGATGGATTACATTTTTCTTGTATTATTTTAAAAATATAAACTTTTTTGGGATGGAAAAACTCTTTCAGTGTAAACTTAAATGATTTAAACCAAATATAAAGTATGTAGAAACAATAATGGACCTATATATTTTAAAATATGCCTATAATCTTCGAGAACTTTAAACAACAAAATATAAGCTAGACAGTCAGGTCCCCATTGATTTTGTTATAATGTTTGAGCATAAGAACACAGCATTAGCCATGTCACAATGCCTAGAATTGCAGTAAATTAGCTTAAAAACGGATACAAAAATGCTCAGCTCCATGGTGTATAGAATTGCAGGAAAATAGCTTTAAAACTAAAAAATGTATCTCCACTGCCAAGATGATATTTTTGACTTATTCTTTGGTCTGTGTATGTTTTTTCAAAAATCAACCCTTATGGTGGGTTGCGACTCAAAAGGCACCTCAATTGGTGGGTCACGAAGCAAAAAGATTTGGGAACCCCTGTATATACCGTCCCTTCCCCCTAGCCCTGACTATACAGTACCTACCAGACACCCCCTCCCCCTCCCGCGAAACCCTGACGCCGATCAATTAATGAGGCTCAGTTTTTAGCGGGCCGTTCGGGTTCCCAGCTGGATATGTCGCAACACGTGTGGAATTCTCAGGGGGCGCACACCGGACCTCTGGAATGCGGTGCGGCGGGACAGGGGCCGCAGTCGGACCGCTCGTCACCTCAGCCGCCGGCCGTGGCGTTTCCAATAACGACACCCCAAAACATACGCCTGATACGCCTCATCTGCCCGATCCCACAGAGCTAGGTAAGGACGGTCCACTTTTGAGGCACAGGGGAATCATTACTCATTTTGGGGGGTCAGTTGAGTAATATAGGTTGTTTTAGTTGCCGACACTCATTGTAACCCCCCCAGACCCATTTATAGTGCTGTGGTCCTAAGGGAAGCCTCAAGTTTCGGGCTGTGGTCTAATTGAGTGGGATGACTAGCCCTGGGAGGCTCCCAACTCTTCTCCTCTCCTCTCTCCTCTCCTACGGGGTTGGTTTATACAGGCCTGCTGACTGTGCTGTCAGTGTCAAACGCTTGTTAGGACATCATCAATCTAGACACAGTTAGAGATATTCCCAGAACAGAACGAAGGGCGCAGGTGATAGAGAGAGAGAGAGAGAGCGAAAGGGGAGGATAGAAGGAGAGAGAGAAGAACTGCATAGTAGACAGACATTTACAGAGAAAGAGAGAGGAGGGCCTGGAGAAGAGATGGATCCTAACAATGTGCGTCTTTATAAGTTTCTTGGTGTGAAGTGAAGTGTTGGGTGGGATCCTTGCTCGCTCAACCCATCCGTGTGAGCTCATATAAAACCGCTAAGTTTGTTGTCGTAGATCATGTTGTCAAGAAAAGTAGACGCATTGTTCGCACATGTCTGCAGGCGTAAATGAAGTAACCTTCTTTGGTATCACTATCAATTCTTGACAGACTAATATATTTAGTACATCACCAGCCGTCTTACGAGGGAAGGAAATCTGTTCACACCGTGGACGTACATAAGTGTGTTTGTCTTCTCACAGGAAGTGACTGTACAGGGGCTTTAAGCCGAACACGCAGTTCTCGCGTTCTCTTCCACTCTAAGCTCTTTCTTTCTCACATCCTCTCTCTCTCCTTCCATTTCTCTCCACACATTCGGTTCTCGAAAACTCGGGTTCTTGCCCTTGTGCGTTGAGTAGAGCGGAGTGGAGCAGAGTGGCGGTAGAAGGATTTGAAAGGAGGACCATAAAGATGATGGATGCTGCCCAGCTTGTGTTTTCAGACCCAGCTGTTTTTTGTCATCAAGGACAGACCTGCTAGTTTTCTATACGCTCTCATCCATCTCATCCATACAATCATCCAAAACTCACAGAAAGAGGCCTGGTTAAGGGAGGAGGTAGATTTGGTTGGATTATGTGAGGGATGTTAAATGTTCAAGGTGGTGGCGCGAACTGGTGTGTTTTTAATAAAGGCACAGGTGGTCTCTCTACCTCAGAAGCCCCCTCCCTTTGGCTCCAACCACAAGTCATATAAATCCGTCAGTATCTTTTCCTTTTATGATTTCACCCCGTCGCTTTATCCCCTAAAATATTTTCTTTTTGAATGTTCTCCCACAGGCTCGATGACATGATGTTCCTGCCCGTCTCCCCTCCCCCCTCCTTCTCCCTCCCTTTTCTCCTACTTCTCCTCACTTTCCTCCCTTCTTCCCTCCTTTCCCGTTCACTCTCTCACTCCCCTCTGAGCTGGACTTCTCCCCATGACCCCTGCTACCACCTGGATGGGCGTCCGCGACACTGCCTGTCGGAATTCATCAATGCCGCCTACGGTGTCCCTGTCAGTGCCGCCCACTCCCTCCGAGGACCTCCTGACCAAAATGCTGTTAATGTCAGCTCCCTCACGGACCTCCACAACCCCTACAACCTGACCTGCTGGACAGCCCAGGTGGGAGGCCCCGATAATGGGGACTGGGTTCTCACCCTCCCCCTGGGCCGGCGCTTCGAGGTCACCTACATCAGCCTGCAGTTCTGCCAGCAGGGGGAGCCGTCGGATCCGGTCTCCATCTCTGTGCTCAAATCCATGGACCACGGGCGCACCTGGAGGCCCATGCAGCATTACTCCAGCGACTGCCTCGGGAGGTTTGGGCTCCAGGCCCAGACGGTGGCCCAGACCAGACACCAGGAGACCGAGCCTCTATGCTCAGATCCCCGGCCTCTGCAGAGGCACCGGGGTGGCATGGTGCTGGCCTTCTCCACCCTGGATGGAAGGCCCTCCTCCCCAGACTTTGACTACAGCCCCACCCTGCAGGACTGGGTGACGGCCACGGACATACGGGTGGTCTTCCACCAGATGACCCAGTTCCAGCAGACCAAGTTGGGGAGTTCGGAGGATAGGGGGGTGGGTGAGGGATTGGGAGCAGGTAGTGGGGTTCTGAGGTGGAGAGTGGGGTCGAAGAATGAAGCTGTGGTGGGTCAGGTGAATGGGGACAACAACGCTTGGGGGTTTGTGGAGAAGGATATGAAAAAGACAGAAAAACAAGGGAGGAGCAGAGGAGAGAAAATGGACAAATCCGGGCGGAGGGGTCACAATAAAGGGTCGGGGGGTCAGGGAGAGGACGGACACAATGTGACCCGGAAGGATTTAGAACGAGACACTCAGGAAATGGACACCTCCAAGAGAGGGAACGGTAAAGGAAAAGGGCGTGGCCGCAAAAGGGAGGGGGGCCACCATTGGAGTCCGTGCCAGGAAGGCGGCGTCTGTGATTGGACAATCGAGGGCCAGGGGCGGGACAATAAGAGGCGGGAACTGAGGAGGAGGAGAAACAACAATCGGAACTCCAAAGCGAGAGCGAATCAGAATCTCCAGCTAGCTCCTCCCTCCCCACTGATCTCCGCCCCCCCTGTCAGGCCCCCCCTGGCCCTCTCGGACCTGCAGGTGGGTGGCAGGTGTAAGTGTAACGGGCATGCCTCGCGGTGTCGTCATGATGACACGGGACGGGCGGTGTGTGTGTGTGAGCACCACACAGCGGGGGCAGACTGCGACGTATGTGAGGACTTCTACTATGACAGGCCCTGGCAACGAGCCACGCCCAGTCAGCCACACCCGTGCGTCCGTGAGTCACACCCCCCCCATTACTGTGTGTTTGTTTGTGCGTCTGCATGTGTGCGTGCATGTCTGTGTGTAATGAGTGCATATTGGATCATGGATGTAAACTTTTACTACCTTTACTGAAATTAATTCACTCCCCCCACCCCCCCCACCCTCTCTCCTACCCCCAGCATGTGAGTGTAACGGCCACTCCTCTAAGTGTCGGTTCAGCATGGAGGTGTTCCAACAGTCGGGCCGGCGCAGCGGGGGGGTGTGTCTGAAGTGTCGGCATCATACAGCAGGACGCCACTGCCAGTACTGTCAGAACGGATACGCCCGCGACCACGGCAAGCTCCCCAACCACCACAAGGCCTGCCAATGTCAGTCAGAGAGAGGGAGAGAGAGAGAGAGAGAGAGAGAGAGAGAGAGAGAGAGAGAGAGAGAGAGAGAGAGAGAGAGAGAGAGAGAGAGTGTGTGTGTGTGTGTGTGTGTGCGTGTGTGTGTGTGCGTGAGCAATAAAGGTGTCTGTATTAGGTCGCACTGACCAGCTGTGTATCTTATCCATGCAGACGTGTGTGTGTGTCCAAGTGTGTGTGCATATGCATCTGTTAGGATATCTGTTTCTCTTTGTGTATCTGCCAGTCTAAAGGGTTTGTCTACATGTGTCTGTGTTCCAGCCTCCTCAGTGTTTATGAGGTGGTTACATTGTGACATAGGACAGTTATTCCTGTTAGGGTTACAAACATACCCTTTATGCTTGACTGGATCTAGTGTCTATGTTGTTACCACTGGCTAGAATCCATACTGACTTTTGACCTTTGACTGGTCACATGTCCCAAGTGACTGTGACACTCTGGCATGCTCATTGGGCGGTTGACCTAAGTCCTAATATAACCACTGTTAATGGTGTGTGGTTAGGTCATGCACACGACACATGCAGGTGTGTGTGTGATTGAGTGTGTGTTGTACAAGTGCAAGGGGGTTTCAGTTAAAGCAATATTGGAGAACTTGAGCTGGATATTTTAGCCTGGATTCTAGTCTGTTTCAGCTCTGGCCAACTCCTTACGGAGTGATTCCTCACTAAACCAGGACAAAAAAATACCATGATTTTTTTTTACATTTCACGAAATTTTATCCATAGAATGGTCCTTTGGAGGAAGGCTTGTTGACATATATTTCACATTTGTATCTAAAAGCATGATTGAGAAATAATTATTCAAAGTTGGCATATTTATGACATTTTGGCCTTACCCAGACCTCCTTCAAGACTCCATAATGTTTCATCTGTAGATGCTACAAAGCAAGAAACATTGTCATATAGGCTTTACAGCTTGCTCTGTAATAGGAGTAGCATTCTTATTTCAATAGCATTTTTTAAAAAACATTAATTTAGGAATATTGAAAAATATAAACATGAATATTGAAAATATACCATTTTAGATTTGGCAAATTGCTCAATATATTGTTGAACATAATATACTCTACGGGCATACAGTTGAAGTCGGAAGTTTACATACACTTAGGTTGGAGTCATTAAAACTTGTTTTTCAACCACTCCACTCATTTCTTGTTAACAAACTATAGTTTTGGAAAGTCGGTTGGGATATCTACTTTGTGCATGACACAGGTCATTTTTCCAACAATTGTTTACAGACAGATTATTTCACTTATAATTCACTGTATCACAATTCCAGTGGGTCAGAAGTTTACATATACTAAGTTGACAGTGCCTTTAAACAGCTTGGAAAATTCCAGAAAATGATGTCATGGCTTTAGAAGTGTCTGATAGGCTAATTGACATCATTTGAGTCAATTGGAGGTGTACCTGTGGATGTATTTCAAGGCCTACCTTCAAACTCTGTGCCTCTTTGCTTGACATCATGGGAAAATCAAAAGAAATCAGCCAAGACCTCAGAAAAAAATTGTAGACCTCCACAAGTCTGGTTCATCCTTGGGAGCAATTTCCAAACGCCTGAAGGCACCACGTTCATCTGTACAAACAATAGTACGCAAGTATAAACACTATGGGACCATGCAGCCGTCATACCGCTCAGGAAGGAGACGTGTTCTGTCTCCTAGAGATGAACGTACTTTGGTGCGAAAATTGCAAATCAATCCCAGAACAACAGCAAAGGACCTTGTGAAGATGCTGGAGGAAACAGGTACAAAAGTATCTATATCCACAGTAAAACGAGTCCTATATCGACATAACCTGAAAGGCCACTCAGCAAGGAAGAAGCCACTGCTCCAAAACCGCCATAAAAAAGCCAGACTACGGTTTGCAACTGCACATGGGGACAAAGATCGTACTTTTTGGAGAAATGTCCTCTGGTCTGATGAAACAAACACAGAACTGTTTGGCCATAATGACCATCGTTATGTTTGGAGGAAAAAGGGGAACGCTTGCAAGCCGAAGAACACCATCCTGACCGGGAAGCATGGGGGTGGCAGCATCATGCTGCAGGAGGGACTTGTGCACTTCACAAAATAGATGGCATCATGAGGAAGGAAAATTATGTGGATATATTGAAGCAACATCTCAAGACATCAGTCAGGAAGTTAAAGCTTGGTCGCAAATGGGTCTTCCAAATGGACAATGACCCCAAGCATACTTCCAAAGTTGTGGCAAAATGGCTTAAGGACAACAAAGTCAAGGTATTGGAGTGGCCATCACAAAGCGCTGACCTCAATCCTATTGAACATTTGTGGGCAGAACTGAAAAAGCATGTGCTAGCAAGGAGGCCTACAAACCTGACTCAGTTACACCAGCTCTGTCAGGAGGAAACTGAGTTTAAATGTATTTGGCTAAGGTGTATGTACACTTCCGACTTCAACTGTATCAAAGTTCCAGAGTGGGATCTCTGCTACTTTTAGAGGTAAGATCCAATTTGTAAGCATTACCAACAGCGGGAATGTGAAAATGGATTCAAAATGGTCGCCCTCTGCTGGTGATTTGCAGGATGTGCAATGATTCAAGTAAAAATTTGGGCTGTGATTGGTTACATTGCCTACTATGCCAATTTCTCTGTATAAAATGGGCCATAACTTTAACACTAGCAGAGATCCCACTCTGGAACTTTGATATGCCCTCAGAGTATATTATGTTCAACAATATATTGAGAAATGTGCCAAGTCAAAATATTTGTTTTTTCAATATTCATGTTATATTTTTCAATATTCATAAATTCATGTATTTTTTTATTGAAATCAAAATACTACTCATATTACAGAGCAAGTGGTAAAGCTTCATATGACACAATGTTTTGCTTTGTAGCACCTACAGATTAAACATTATAGAGTCCTAAAGGAGGCCTGGGTAAGGCCAAAATACCATAAATATACAATACAATAGAACTTTATTGTCCATTAGTTACACAGAACAACTGAAATGTGTCTTCTGCTCCATTCTCAATCCACCCCAGATTTCTCAAGTATGCTTTTAGATAGAAATGTTAAATATATGTCAACAAGCCTTCCTCCAAAGGACCATTCTGTGGATTACATTTCGTGAAAACCCCCAAATCATGTAATTGTTTTGTCTTGATTTCGTGAGGAATCGCTCTATGGTATTGTCATGCCATGTTTGGCGTTACAAGGAGTTGAGAATGGAGCAGAAACAGACTGGCACCCAAAGCTATAGATATTTATAGGCTATAGCGATGTAACTTATCTCAGTTCTATTAGTGCTATTTATTTGTCATAATAATATGTGATTTAATAATCAATGATAGACAAATCAACCATGTTTATTTGATCAATGTTCAGGTCAAGTCAACCTTTTTCCAAGCCTAGTGATTTACACCTTAGTGACTTGCCTGTAAAGCTAATTATTTAAAGGTGTTTGGAGTAGCTGTAAGGGTTTGTATAAACTACCTTACTGGAGGAAAAACAGACCTACTAAAGAATGGCTTCCTCTTTCTCTGTGCCCTTTGTATAATCCCAACTCAACCGCCTCTCTCTCTCTCTCTCACTCTCTCTCTCTCTCTCTCTCTCTCTCTCTCTCTCTCTCTCTCTCTCTCTCTCTCTCTCTCTCTCTCTCTCTCTCTCTCTCTCTCTCTCTCTCTCTTCTCTCTCTCTCTCTCTGTCTCTCTCTCTCTCTGTCTCTCTCTCTCTCTCTCTGTCTCTCTCTCTCTCTCTCTCTGTCTCTCTCTCTCTCTCTCTCTCTGTCTCTCTCTCTCTGTCTCTCTCTCTCTGTCTCTCTCTCTCTCTCTCTCTCTCTCTCTCTCTCTCTCTCTCTCTCTCTCTCTCTCTCTCTCTCTCTCTCTCTCTCTCTCTCTCTCTCTGTCTCTCTCTCTTTCTTCTAAAGTGTTTAGTCATTCATTGTATCCTCTCCTTCTATAGCCCTTTCCTTATTCTGTCATCTTGAATCTGTTTCCCCTTCATCTCTCCCTCTCTCTGTATTCATTTTCTCTCTCTCTCTCTCTCTCTCTCTCTCTCTCTCTCTCTCTCTCTCTCTCTCTCTCTCTCTCTCTCTCTCTCTCTCTCTCTCTCTCTCTCTCTCTCTCTCTCAAATTCAAAGCCTGATTAGCATGAAAGGAGCCAATGTTACAAATCATGCAATGCTGTCTAGTTTTTTTGTCGCATTAGCATTAATCTATTTCTTTCTCTCCTCCCATCCTTCATCCTCTCTGTCTCTCTCAGTGTGTCAGTGTCACCCTATGGGTGCTGTGGGTCGCTGGTGTAACCAGACATCAGGACAGTGTTTGTGTCGGGATGGGGTAACAGGACTGAAGTGCAACCGCTGCGCCCCTGGCTACAAACAGGGGCGCTCCCCCCTCCGGCCCTGCATCCGTAAGTCAACTGTACCTACCTATTCTGTCTGGAAACTGGCCTCCATGTAGGGCCAGACAATATGTTTCTAATGGGGATTCTTGAAAGAATGTGATTGTCCTGGAGCTTTGGAACCAAAATGTGACACGTGTTACTGCATAGTTTTTGGTTTATGTGGACTGGCCAACTAAGCCCAACTACAGAATTTCATAGTCACTTGAGTCTTACTCCCTTGGGGTTTTGGTTTCCAATAGCAAATTAATCTCATTGTAACTCGTGATGTGAAACTCAATGACCCTTTATCTGCCCCCCTCTCTCTCTCTCTCTCTCTCTCTCTCTCTCTCTCTCTCTCTCTCTCCTCTCCCCTCTCTCCCCCCCTCTCTCTCTCTCTCTCTCTCTCTCTCTCTCTCTCTCTCTCTCTCTCTCTCTCTCTCTCTCTCTCTCTCTCTCTCTCTCTCTCTCTCAACATTTGTTTTTTAATCAAAGCCTTTATCAAACCTGTACAAAAGGAGCCACCCTCGGCTGTCAAATATCTGTATTAATTTGTCCAAATCGCCCTGGGTCCTCCCTCCTCTAACTTCCAACAATGTTAGTTTTACTGTTTCCACAACAGTGCTAATCTAGGGAGCGCTTAAGGCCTCTATGAGCAGGCCTTATCTCTCACTGATCCTAGATCAGCTCGACTGGGATCTTAAACACTTTAGCCTCTACACTCCTGCAGTCGTGGCTTTGCTTTTTCGAACCGTTAATCCATGTGTGTTTCTGCGTCTAATCGCGGGATTGCCGACAACCACACATGGATTGGCCCGGGCAGCGACACTTTCTAAGCCCTAATCAGGTGACATGGGTCTGGGCTTCGCACCTGTCGCGCGCCCCTCAAAGCGCTCCCCCCTCCAGACTCATAACTCTTCCTGTGAAAGGAGTGAGTGAAAGAAAACCTTGTTTGTTTTTACTACTGAACCCATCTTATGGCTATCTATAGCCTCTCTCTCTCTCTCTCTCTCTCTCTCTCTCTCTCTCTCTCTCTCTCTCTCTCTCTCTCTCTCTCTCTCTCTCTCTCCCCTCGTCCACCAAAAGCCAGTTGAGACCTCAGCCACAGGAAGCTAACTCGCCCTTAAAGCTAAAGTCATCGTCGGAAAATGAGCCAGGGCTGTATAATTAGCAGGTTGCTGATCTGGGTTTTGAGGTGGCCACAACAGTTGTCTGGACAGAAAGGCTAGGACATGTATTGAGGTCCCACACAGACGTATGCACACACACACAGATGAACACACAAACACAGATGTATGCACACACACAAATGCACTCTCACACATGCGGGCATTCACACACTGGAGGAGTCATCCCCAGGTCATGCAACTCTGACCACCATTGCATGTCTTGAGTATGTGAGCATACGCACGCACGCACGTGCATGTGCCAACCCACAATATGATTAATCCCAATCCCAGTTCAGAACTAACTCTAACTCTGACACACTCATCCTCCACCCTCCACTCTCCTGCATGGCTTTTTTGGGGGGGGCTCCTACCCCAGTCAGCTGGGATGGGGTGTAGGGTGTCATTGACTGGCCCAGTTGTGTCAGAGAGGACAGGGACACAGGACAGAGTGAGGGACAGGGTAATATATGGTCGGCCCCCGAAGCCACACACACGTACTTAAAGCCAGGATAATATATGGATAGCCCAGCAAGTGCACCCACACACAGGGACACACATGCAGTCAAGCACACAAACACGTAAGGGTAAAATATGTTTAGTCCAGGTGTACATGTGGTAGACTTTCACTTATAGGGTCATAAAGGTGACATTAGACAGACAGACAACCAGAGAGACAGACCTGTGGTATGACTATACTCTGATGCATCTTTATGGGTAATGTTAGCCAGAGACAAAAACTCTGAAAAACCCATTTTGCTCCAGAGTGAGTTTGTGTGTTTGTGTGTGTGGCTAGTCACAGGGGTGGATTTCTGACTCTTTGAGGACCACACACACACCAAATCATCCTGACACACACTCATCTTCCACATGGGAATTCCACATGCACCGACAGGCATTCACGCATAGCACACATATTCACATTCTCTCCCATTCGACACACACACACAACCTGTCACTTATAGTACACAAAGACATGTCTGTATAAGCAGGTTCAAGTTAAAAGGCATTGTATTCACACCCTGTCCCTGTCTATTCTCAACTTTCACCTCTATATGACATACAACATGTCCTCCCGAGTGGCGCAGTGGTCTAAGGCACTAGAGATCCTGGTTCGAATCCAGGCTCTGTCGTAGCCGGCCGCGACCGGGAGACCCATGGGGGGGCGCACAAGATGTCCAGTGTAGGGGAGGGAATGGCCGGCAGGGATGTAGCTCAGTTGGTAGAGCATGGCATTTGCAACGCCAGGGTTGTGGGTTCGATTCCCATGGGGGGCCAGTATGAATAAAAAAATAAAATAATGTATGCACTCACTAACTATAAGTCGCTCTGGATAAGAGCGTCTGCTAAAATGTAAATGTGATGTGTTTGTTTTTATCCATAGGAATCCAGGAGGTGACAGCCCCCACCACACCTGTGTACCAGCCCCAGTACAGCATAGGTGAGCAGAGTTTGGATTGAGAATGAAAACACTATTGCAAGTCTCAACACTATCTTCTATGTTGAACTGTAATATTCGGCCACAATTTCAGTGGTCCGCAACCCTGGACCTGGGGAGTTACAGGGTGCACAGGCTTTTGTTTCAGCCCAGCACTTTCACACCTGATCAAAATCCTGATCAGTGATGAATTAACTGATTCAAGCATTTTAGAACAAAATAACTGTAACTCTTCTGGTCTAGAGTTGGTGACTGATAACTTCACAATTTGATAGACGCTGTACCTTCTGTGAGTCTCAGCTGTTGTAATCTACTGGACTGGTAGCTGTCTAGCTCCCCCTAGTGGTGATAGGGGGATGTTTAACCTATTGCTGGACTCAAGAGGGGCATCTGTTAGACATAAGATACTGTGATGACAAATAGAAGCAGGGCATATTGTAATTAGTGGTACAGACATGTGTCGCTGTGAGATGCTCTCTCTCATTCAATACATTCTCTCTCTCTCTCCCTCTCTCTCTCCCTTTCTCTCCCACTCGTTCTCTTGTCCCCCCTCAACCTCCCCCCGCTCTCTCTCTCTCAGATGAAGAGTGTGTATCGTATTGCCAGCCATCGCTGGTTAAAGTGAGGATGAACCTGGAGACGTACTGTCTAAAGGACTTTGGTAAGACCTGTAAAGTACAATGACTTTGGCATGACTGCAGAATACAATGGAAAGTAAGCAATTCTCTCTCTCTCTCTCTCTCTCTCTCTCTCTCTCTCTCTCTCTCTCTCTCTCTCTCTCTCTCTCTCTCTCTCTCTCTCTCTCTCTCTCTCTCTCTCCCCCAGTCCTGAAGCTACAGGTCAGAGGGATGGAGCGTTCAGGCCCCTGGTGGCAGTTCTCCGTCTGGATCCAGACCGTGTTCCGTACGGGGTCTTCCTCCCGTGTTCGCAGGGGCCCTCAGGCACTCTGGGTTCCCGACCGTGACCTGGGCTGCGGCTGCCCCGCCCTCCAGGTGGGCCGCACCTTCCTGCTGATCGGGGCCGAGGGGCGGGGGCGGAACTGGGGCCCAGAGGAGAGACGGCTGGTCGCCGATAGATCCACACTGGCTCTCCAGTGGAGGGAGCACTGGAACCCCAAACTGAGAGGGTTCAGGGGGCAGGACAAGAGGGGCCGCTGCCCCCCAAAATTGCCCGGGGGTGTCGACCCCCACGGGGGCCACTCAAAGCACCATCACTCAGAGTACACCCCACCTCACCTTGTGACAGAGAAAGAGACAGAGGTCAAGGTGCACCCACACACACATTCACATTCACACAAACCCTCAGATTCTGTGA
Source organism: Coregonus clupeaformis (assembly GCF_020615455.1). NCBI lineage: Eukaryota > Metazoa > Chordata > Actinopteri > Salmoniformes > Salmonidae > Coregonus > Coregonus clupeaformis. The sequence continues at coordinate 28,012 of NW_025536571.1, forward strand.
AAGACACGGAAGAGGAGGCAGAGAACTCTGTGGCGCTGGACACACACACTCAGACACAGTCCTCCTCACACCACAGACCTGAACCATCACAATCCCAGGAACAGCAACAGGAACAGACTCCATCCCCCTCCACACCCAGTCTCATATGTTCCACCCAGACCCCTGTCTGAAATGCAGGAGGAAAAAGAGAGAGAAAGAACAAGGGATGAAGAAATGAAGAAATATAGTCAAGCAGATGGGATATAGCCCTTTGCAGTTCTTCTCATAAGGAGAGGGGGCTGTGATGAATGGAGATGGGAGAGAGGGAACGAGTGCCCTCTGTCAGACTGTATAAGCACTGGGTTTCCACTGTCCAGAGAAATGGAGGGATGATCAGTTGTTCCCACCATCTTTCCCTTCAACTTCCAATGAGGAGATGAGAGAGGGAGCAGGTTGGTCATCGGTTCAGAAATCAAACATCCAGGTGCTTGAACTAAAAATGGAATCATTGAAAAAAGGGCTCAGACGTTGCCATTACAATGTTTTTCTACTGAATCGGCTTAGTATTGTTGAAAGTGAATGATCACTGTAAAAGTGGCAATAGATGTTTTTTATTGCATTATATAAAGTAAAATGTTTTCTTAAAAAAGTATCTGAAATGTATTTATGCTTAGAAACCTTTAGGTATATTTTAGGCAAGAATAGATCAAGGGTGCTTCATTCTTTTATTTTTTGATGGATCACGGACACAATAAATGTATAGTAAACTGACATACTGTATATATATTTATTTATGTCAATACAGTATGGGCAATATGTGTCCCAAAGTATACACTACTACTAATAATAATTTATTCAACTTCTATAGTGCTTTCATTATGTCTCACCGGCGCCTTGCCACCGCACCGTCTGACTGTAACTTCTCTGTAGCTGTTGACTCTCTAACCCTCTACCTCTCAATTACCATAGAGATGAAAATAAAGGTATTTTTCATGTAATACAGTACTGTACAAATACTGTATACAACTGACTGTCCTATTTTTTGCTTGTAACACCACTTCAGTTGAGGGTTGAGAGTTGGCAGATACACAACACTGGGTCAACTGACACAAAGTTATGTTCACTGAGGCACATTTCCCATGGGTTGAGCAATGCAACCATATTTTAAGAAACTGAAACCAACGAACTGCCATTTAGAGGAAAGCTGAGTCGCTCTAAGATAGAATATGACTCTCAGATAGAGCATGAATCCTACCGCAGACATTTAGAACTAGAGATATAGATCTAAAAAGCATTTGTCAAATGTGATGTCATGCATTCTGTTTTGGTCTGGAAAATACATATAGCACCACAGCCCTGGGGAAAGGGTGAGGAGGGGTGAGGAGGGGAAGGGTTGGGGGTCGGGGGGGGTAAGGGTAAGGGGGTGTGAGGAGGGAGACAGATGAGGGAGCTCCCAATTGTCAGGTGTCATGTTGTTGTTATAGCTTTGTGTGGGTGATTGGTTGGCCCATGTTATGATGTAGCCTATGATTGGTTGGCCCATGTTATGATGTAGCCTGTGATTGGTTGGCCCATGCTATGATTTAGCGTGTGATTGGGGGTTGGCCCATGTTGTGATGTAGCCTGTGATTGGTTGGCCCATGTTGTAATGTAGCCTGTGATTGGTTGGCCCATGTTGTGATGTAGCCTGTGATTGGTTGGCCCATGTTGTGATGTAGCCTGTGATTGGTTGGCCCATGTTGTGATGTAGCCTGTGATTGAAAATAAAATGAGGAGAAAAATAGCCTTGCTGACTGATGACCTCTCTAGGGGACCACACACAGGGTGTGGGTGTGTGTGTGCGTGTGTGTGTGTGTGCGTGGAGAAGATGAGAGTGTGAATGCAAGACAGAGAGAAAGAAAAAGAGAGAGCGAGGGAGCGGGGGAGAGAGAGAGGGGGGGTTGGGTGAGAGAGAGAGGGAGAGAGGGGGTTGGGCGAGAGAGAGAGAGAGAGAGAGAGAGAGAGAGAGAG